>NW_010328231.1:54139-75606 GCF_000700745.2 Antrostomus carolinensis | reverse complement strand
CCCTTGGTAACCTACAGGAAAATCTCCCTATTCATGCTTTTATTTTACAGTGTTGTTGATTATTTTATGTTCCTCTGACACAAGAGATCACATAGTAAAAAAGGAGAGTGATCCAATAGCAAACTGGGTTACTATTACCCTTCAGGTAGTAAGGGAACTTTGATGCTGGTCCAGACTTCTTAACCATAACCATAATTTGTATCTGTTAGTCCATTCATATAAAAAAAGTCTTTGTGAAGCAACCATTTATTTTTACAGAAAGGAAAATATTTTTACAACAAATACCTTGTTTAAAGGTAGTATTGCATTCAAAGGGACATCCCAGACCAAACCTGGAATCCACAGTTTTAGTCTGACTCTGTGACCACTCTGAAGTTGACCACAAGTCTTCCTGAGTAATCTATCTACCACATATATCTAAGATAAAATCTGAAGCTGTACCAGTCTGAGTGTTATTAATGATACAAGATTAATAAAAACTGTGGGGATTTTTTTTGTTGTTTTTTTTTTTCTTCTTTCCTACAATCATCTGGGTCATAGTAGCAGAGTTCTTTCTTTTCACCTGAAGCAACTGATACAGTATGTTCTGCTAATGTTTCTTGAAACAGTGTGACAAAATGAACTTTGTGTTGTTACAGGTGAAGATAGTTTTTATGTTAAACACACAAATTTGAAAGTCCTCATTCCCTGTGCTACAGGTTAGGAATTTCAGATATCCTGTACATAGTCTGTGTTGAGGTAGGCTCTTGATAAAAATATTTATTTTATTTATTTATGAATTTTTCAAGATAAATTAGAGTTTCTTTGTTGACCCTTATTAGACACCAAGTTCGCCTGTTCTCTTCCTCCTGCCCACTATTAGACTGGATTGTTTTGAAATATCTTATTTGAGATTTTCCCTGGTCTGAGAAATACAGAAAGTTTGTTACAAGGCTCTACTTTTACATGTTATTTCAGATTATAGCATGGTTTGGCTTTTTTTATCAACCTCGATGACAAGTTTATCTTGAAGTCTAAGATAGTGAAAAAAATTCCTCTCATTAAACATTGTGTGTTGGTGGGAGCACATGGCTGCTCTCCTCACAAGACTACAAAGCCTGCCTATTGATTTTTCTTGTTGAATATGACCTATAAAAACCAAAATGGCATGAGACTTTCACAATAGCTCTAAGCATTTGAGGGACTTCAACTGATATCTTGCAAATCTGTGAGGGAGACTGGCAGCTATGTTTCCCTGAAGGTGCCTTCAGTTGTGAACTGAAACCATCTTTGCAGACCTTCAGGGTGCTCTGTAAGGCATTTCTATTTCCTTTTGCTCTTGGAAGAGAAGGAGGAGCTTGAAAGGACTGATATTATTTAAGAGAGGCAGCTTTTAATAGAAAACTTGTCCAAGTAATTTCAGACAAATTCTTTTGTAAATATGTATCAAAATCAAAACGAGGTGTCCTATAAAGGTATCTGAGTACTTAAAAACACATTTAAAAATAACTGCATATTGTTTGCATTGATGGTATGTCACTGTGTGCAGCGGGAGAAAAGAAGACACAGGGAAAATCTTCTCCATTTCTCAAGACTGATAAAACTTAACTGCTCTGGGTTGTGTGAATTTAAAGTGGGCTTGGCAGGCCATGGATTTGCTAACTCCTCTAGAGTGCTGTGTATTGACCCATCTACTACCAAGTGTAGAATAGACTTTCTGAAGATGCTACTCTATCAAAAATAAAAGGTAAAGTATATCTCTTGACATCACCACTTGTTTAAGCAAGGTAAAGAGATATAGTGGGGAAGAAGGAAACAGGAGAAGCAGAACAACTTAATCTGTTAGCATTTTTTTCTTTACAGAAAGGCAAATTTCCAAGAAAGAGTAACATAAATTCGCTGCTCATTTTGCAGAGAGATTGTTTAAGGTGAGGACGGGAGGAGGAACATGAATATGGTTATGTATAAGTTGATAGCTAGTAATGTGAACAAATGGGAGAAGTAGAGATATCAAATATAAAAGAGAAATAGTGAATGTAGTATAAAGAAGAAAAAGCAATAAGGAAGAAGAGGAGGGAAAGAAGTACTCAATATATCAAAGGAAGGTTTGTGTGTTAGGAGATATGTGGAAAAAAAAACCCCCAAAATCGAGATAAAGCTAAGTAGACAGTGAATATGAAAAGCTGCTGTCCGATGAGTTAGTTTGTTAATGAATTTAATTTAATGTTTTTAAAGAAGTGCTGCTATTAAATGTATTGCAGAATAACACAACACAGGGTTACAATTGTTTCCTTCTTATTTTTTGGGGGTGTATTTGTGTCTTTTTGGGTCCAGTGGCATTGGCCACTATAGAAAGGAACATGGCTGTGCTGACTTTTTCACACAGATTACTATGTGTAGTTCCTGGACTAGCTGGAGTCAGGTAAATCAAAACAATAACTATCATTTGTATTACACAGGCCAAGACCTTCCTTGGAGGTATGCAAATTATTAGGAATTATTTGTCCTTCTCCATTTTCACCAATAGGTGGCAATATTAATTTTTCCTCTGTAATGATCTGTTATTCTAAATTTTAAATAATAATCTCTGAATTCATTATAACATTTTCTTTTGTTTGTCCTACTGCATGTGTACTAAATGGTAGGAAGTGAAAAATATATTCATAAGTTTCATTTAATCTTATTTTAAAGACGTCAAAAAAAATGGTAAGGAACATGAGAACTTCTACCAGGTCACCAGAAACCTATCCATGATGCTTTTGTAGCCCAGCACCTCCTTATTAATTTGCAGTATGATTAATATTTGTTGTCTTTATGGTAGCATTTATTTTAATATTGTGTCTGGTCTTCCTTTTTTTGTTTTCCAATTAATTTTCCTTTTCAACTGCTTAAATAGAAATCGGAGACTGTACATATAAAGTGAAGGATCTAAATTCCTGTTTTACAGTTTTTCAATGTTGTTCTTGTTTATATGTGCTCTGTATTCTTAATCATCTTATTTGTTGTTCAGTATGAGTTTTTCTTAGCATGTTACTATCTTAAGGCTCAGAGTTTTCCTGAGGCCATTGTCAATACTTGGTAGTGTTTTTCCTTGAGTTTTAGTCAATTGCCAACACTCGACTTTCTAGAGCAACATTGATATGGATATAAGACATGACAGAGGTACTGTAGGTGCATCTTCATTTTCAAACTGAATTTATTTCTGTGCTGTGTTTTATCAATGTCTCTCTCCACACTTGTTAAATTTTTTCCACTTGCTCAGAAGTTAGAAATCAATATTTTTACAAGCAGAGGGCCAACAATCTTGTGATTCTTGTTAGCCAAAACTAACACAGAATTAATTGGAAGTTTTATCTAAGTAAAGACTAAAAGATTTGGCTCGTGTCAAAGATGGTACATGGAAATGTATTTTCATAAAAAGAAGAGGACTCCATCTGAAAAAATACAATACAATGGAATTTTTCAGTAAAATGAACTATTTGAAAGTGATGTATCATAGTGTTTTTCATAGCATTGTCATATCCTTGGACTGATGTATGGTAGCAGTTAAAATGATTGTCAAAACAGGAAACTTACAGCACCAGAATGTATCTAGACAAAATATGCACAGAGTTTTTGTATTTGTTTGGTTTGGCTTTGTTTATGAGCTCTTTTTCATTAGGTACTTTTTTTTGTGTCTCTTGAAATTCTTTACAGCAGTTCCCATGGATTTGCAGCAGCTCACATTGAAAAGAGTTTTGCAAACCTTAGTAATATCAACATTTTCTTTTACTTCCAGTCTGAAAGTCATGCCAGGTTCATCAAATCTCAGCTTACTTGAAATTCATGATGAATCTAGTGTATGCAGGGAATGAACAACAGAAAAGGTAGTGGATAGCACCCTATTTACGTTGAAATTGGTCAAGCTCAGAGAGTTCACACTATCAAAAAAACCACCACCCCACCCCCCCCCAAAAAAAAAACAAAAAACAAACGAACAAAAAACCCATGAGAACTTCTACCAGCAGAAATGACAGCTTTTATAAGTAGAGATGGCACACAGATTCAACTGCTGCTTAGTTCAGATACTTCACTGTCTATGAGATGCTTCTGCTTCTCAGGCTAGATGGAAGTTTGTAGCTCTTTTTCTCCTGTCTCTAACAATCAACCTTAAAAGTAATTTTTTCACTGCAGTATCACTAATATCTAGTATGAACAGAGCTGATGTAAAGCACTCCCAGTACAGTTTCTCTGAGATACAAGATACTGCTGTGCATTAGCCATGACTGAATAGTAGCTTTTTAATGGCCAGCATTGCAGCTGAATCAACAAGCAATAAGTTAGCAAAATTAAAGGTGTTTAATCTCTGATCCTATGAGTAGTTTTGGTTTTGCCACCCATGATGATGCCAGTAAAATACAGACACATGAAACTGAATGTCAAAGCCTTTAGCTGTGACTGTTTAATTAGTACTTCAGTTAGTGTTTAATTAGTATTTGACCACAATGTATACAGCGTTTTGACGTTAGCTGAAGGGCTCTCACTGGTCTTTTAACTTCAATTTTTAAGCCAGAGCTCGTCTCAGGAGGCGGTGGGGTGGCTTAAATTCAGGCTGATGACTTATTGTATGTTGCAGCTCAGTCCAAATCAGTACTAAAGGCTGGATAGAAAGAGGACTGTAAAGTAAATGCCTCCTAGTGAAAAGGAGCTGTACCTCATTTGGGGCAGATTAAAAATGAAAGTGTTCCAAACCCATCATATCTCTATGTAGTAAAGTCACAAATCAAAACAGGATGAAGAATGACCTATGAAGAACATCTTATGTATTTCCTATATAATTGAAATATAAAACAGTCCTGGCATCACACTGAAGAAATGTCTAGGCCATTCTTCTATCTCCAACAGAGCCTTAGGTGTTTAGGAATATGAGACAGAGTGTATGTGAAGTCTCTCTTCCCTTGGAAATTATTCCTAACTAGTAGTGCTTCCCTGACTGAAAAACCACCCATGAAGTGCATCAGCCCCAACAGGTCAAAACGTTTACTGCTGCATGATTACCCTATATATATGTGAAATACTGCCTGATGTTCCCGAAGAGAAATTTTTTTACTGTCAACAGCTGGATGCTGAGCTGAGGATTTGGTGCTCAAGAACTCATTTGTCTTTCACTTTTTAAATACATGGGCATCAGTATTAACTTCCCAGAATCAGAATGAGAATGTGACTTTCCTGCAACTAAAATGCAGACTAAGACTTTGCTAAATCTGAGAGAAGCTGAACTCAGGGTCTTGGACTTTCCATAGTTATGTTAGGGACCTACACACAGGACTGGTTTTCCTCTTCCTGGAGTACTTAGTCTAACTGAATTGTCTCCAAAATAACAATGTTTGTCTTTAACCCCCTGCCATCCCCTCAGCTTGGGAGAATTCCAGGACAGCCCAGGACACCAGGACAGCCCTCCACCCCACTCAGTTCAGAAGTGGGGATGAAGGCTTTCTCCTCCATTCTAATTTTAAAAGCTGAAATCTCCATTATTCCCCTTGGTGCCGTTAAATTGGGGCCCAGCTTTGTCCAAGCCCAAAGAATAATCTTCAACTCCAGTGAAAGAAAATTATATCAAGGGAATAATGAAAAATGTTAAAAATAGTTTCTAATGTCTTAAGCTGTGTGTCAGCTACATTCCTAGATTTTTTGAAAGAAATGTAAGTCAGGCTTTTATGAAATCATTGGTCTCTTAATTTGGCCCTTAGTATTTCAGACAATAAACTTTTTCTAAAAATGATGAATCACCAGCAGATGTTTTCTATTACTATAGTGTAGCTTTGTTTCAATTCACTAGAATTGGTTTGATTTTTGCCATTTTCAACAACTTTTTTAGCATGTTTATGAAGCTAATAAAAATATTTATCAGGGAGAAAATGTTACTATGCCACATGTCTATTGAAAAATTAGTCAGAAGAGTAGAGCACATAGCCTTCTTGAAAAATTATGACAAACACCATTTTTATAGAAATAAAGCAGTTTCAAACCCACAGCTTCTTGCAATAACAACTTCCAGCATAATTAAATGTTAAAACAGAATGGAAATCTGGCATTGAAAGAAGGAGGGTAATGTTTCATCTGCAAAGAATGCTGCTTTGAAACTTTGGATTCAGCTGCACGTTTAAGTTTGATGCAATTGCAGCAGTTGTAAAAGGTAAAATATAAGAGATGGGAGATTGGGTTAACTCCTCAGCTTTATTAATTTTTAGACTTTACAGCTTCTATGCATAGAAATGCTGATAGTAAGGCACCTTTTTTTTTTTTTCTTTTTTTTTTTTTCCTCTGGTGGTGAACTGACCGGAAGCTGAAATGATCTATGCAACTTAGAGTAATCTTAGCATGAAAGATGAGTCTTAAACTAACCAAAGGACAAGCACTTTCCAAGCTGTTGATTCAAAGGCATTTGATGTCATTGTTAGGAAGTTTTTCTAAATTGTAAATATACATTTTCCAGATCTTAACAGCATCTCATTACTTAAATTTTAACTACAGAAGCACTGCCATTATACTAATGGTGCTATACTCCTTCCTCATTGGTATTTACTCCCTTCAAATATTTGTAGACTGTCATTTTTGCCTTTTAGTCATCATGACAGCTGGGCAAATACCTCAGAAAATTTTTGCAAATATTTGTGGAGTTCTGAAAGGGAGCTCCATATCCTACTATTTTAAGCCACAGTGAATTTTGTCTTCTTCTTCATTTAGGAGAAAAGGACTGCTTTTTCAATAACACTTTCTTCCATATACGTTAAAGTTATCTGTATTTTCTTGTGTGTAACATTAACACATTTCTGTGCTTGCTTTTTTTCTCGGAGGCTTAACTTTGTGTAAAATCTTTATTTCCTTCTTTTTCTGAGGTTTTTTAAACTCAAACTTCTGAGAATCTTTTAATATATATGAATGCCTCCCCTTGAATAAATTGGCAAGGCTGTTGAGACACATTTGTAGACATTTTTAGCCCTTCAAATAGTTAGTCAATGCATACCTAAAAGCAACATACACAGTTGCAGTACTTCTGCTTGAAGCTGTGCATTTTTGTGTGCATGCATGTTTCTCTCCTGTAAAAGAAATCATGAAGTCATGGCACACTGAGTGTGTTTACCTGAAACCTGTTAAGTGTTTTTTATTTCTGCACCTATCAGTGATATGACGTGATATGATTAACTCGACTGTAAAGTAGTACCTGATTATGAATTTTTACAGTTCAGAATGGGATGCTAAATTACATAAACAGGCCTCAGGCTTTTTTTTTTTCTTTTTTTTTTTTTTTTTAAAATATTTGGTTTGTACGCTTGCATTGGGTGAATGCTAAGCCCCAGGTGAGATGACTTAATGCAATTCACAAACTAGTGACAAGGCTCTGCATGCCAAGAAATGATCTATATTTTATATTAAACAGAATTAAATAAATAAAGTGCATTTGTATGTGTGTGTGTGTGTACATAAAGTGGGGGTAGTGCAGCATGCCTCTAGCTCTGTTGTGCTATGTTTAGTTTATTTGCTTTATGAGGACTCAACATCCCCATTTTTTTTTATTTTCTTGATTCTAGAACACTACCTATTTCCACCCTAAAGCAAAATATAGCTACAGTCCAATAGTTTCAGCTCTGAAATGTATTGTGTCATGCTCAACAGTGAGGATCACATCAAGTGCCACTCTCCACAGTGAAGAGAGCAGTAAAACACAGAGCTCCTGGGGCTTATCTTTTTCTCCCCAAAAATATTGAATTTCTATCTGTGGCCCACAGCCCTTGCTTTCAAATCCTACTGATGCCTCTGGCAGGAAAATCTGGTAGGAGGAATATAGTCTAAGCAGAAGCTTAGCACAAAAACCTGTTCCTCTTTGGCAGACCGCCATAATTTCTAAGGGGTTAGGAGAATTAAAGGTTTCTAAATTGTTCTTCTTCAAAGCTGAAGAGTTGTCTGGCTCAGTCAAATTGACACTGGAACACTGGGAGATTTTCTATTATTTTCTTTATTTTATTTTCTTTTTTTCATCATAAGTAGATCAATGTCCTGGTAAATATTTGTAGTCTTTTTACTCCTAATGACACTGTATTTCTGTTAGGGAATTGTATCAGCATTGTTTTGCTCTAAATGATGGAATGATGGTAGCAAGATATAGATTTCCTGCTTTCACAACACGGCACTTGATATTATATTAATTGCTTTAGGTGAAGTATTTATGCGCAATGTTTAGCTTACATTTGTGGAATATTTTTGAAAGTAAAATGCACTTGTATTTCTAACTGTTGAGACACACTCTCATTTTATCATTTTAACCTACTCTCTGTTCTCTCAGGAATACTCCACAACCCAAGCCACTGGTTAAATATTTTACCCAGATGCTAGTGGTATATGCAGTGACTTTAAGATGCTTGCCCAAGCTACCTCAGCTTCTGCTGGAAAACAGGAGAAGTAGTGCACATGATAATCTGATTTCTAGCAGCTAGAACAGCTACTTGAACCTCTTCAGCATTAGCAATTATTTAGAACAGCTCTATGAGCACTCTGTAATGGACCAGGAGTGAAACTATGCCACTGCCTCTAGACATTCAGAAACATAGATATGCTTCTCAAACCATTTTATTATGTTTTTATCAGGAATGCTGCTGTTAGACCAGGATCTCTGGGCATCTTCTCACCTGGTAGCAAAGTAAAATTTCACTCCACTACATTTGTATAGATGTGGCATCAGAATTTTCTATTTATTTTAAAATAGTTTGTTGGATCATATCTCAATTTTTATTAATGCAGTTATTATTTAAAATAAATAAAGAAGGGCATAATAAAAATATTTTATTACTGGAAGTAAAATTTCCTCTTTAGACAAATGATACTTTATGAAACTTTTATTTCAAATCTTGTATGTTACCCAATTCTTTGTATTTTGTCATTTGACATTTAATTTGGGTTTTAATTTAAATAGCTTCATGAGACTGATACCATGTTACAATGCAGATATCCGATTAAGGTCTCTGAGTTCAAAAAGAGTCTAAAGCTGATACTTTCAGGCCAAAAGGCTTTTTTTCCTGGCCTATGGACAATCCCATTAAAAGACAAGCAACTTCAAAGTGGGCAGAAAGTTCCCTGAGAGTATAATGTTTACATCTTATCCAAAAATATCCTTCGTTAATGTGTCATGAAATAGTCACAGAATCATAGAATCATTTTGGCTGGAAAAGACCTTTAAGATTATCGAGTCCAACATGTCTATAGTGGCATAGTTGATAATAAGGGGTCTTCTGAAATGATATCTAAATAATTTTGTAATTTTATTTTGAAAGACTATGTCTGTGTACATGCTCTTCAGCGTTTTCCAATCCAAAATAGGTCGTCTATAAAGCCAAAACTCCGCCTCTTGATGAAGTGGTTTAATTAACAAGGATAAGTATCAATTAGGATAACCTCAACTGTCCAAAAATGTTGGCTGCTCCGAAGTTTCCTACCTCAAGTTTGCTTAGTTTTTACCTTACCTTTCCCCCCGCAATCTGTCATTATTACCTTCTTCAAACTGGGTGAGGAGGTGTGTATGCACGTGTGTGGGGGGAGAAGACAGTCTTCACAAATCAACAATATCTGCTCAGCCCCTCAGCAGATGGGTAACAAACTGCAGACCCTGCCAGGTACTTTTGGCAATACCATGCCTTCAAATGCTGAGGTAAGGCTTTGGTGCTCCGAGCAATGGGGAAAGAGAATCCTTTTGGGACCCTCTGTACTTTCTTTCTGGTTTGGGGTTTATTTTCCCTTAGGAGGAGGATTTGGTAGGGGCAGGTTTTCAACCACATAAACCATGTGGTTTTGAATACTGACATTGAGGCTCCATCAACGTTTTCTCTTGTTAAGCAATGTCTCACTTTGAAAATAACACCACAAGTTTCTAATCAAAGGGAGGAAAGATTTCAGAATTCAACTGGGTATGATAGTGTCATAGTTTGACCCACAGTGGGACCATGCAGTGCTGCATTCACTCCCCTTACCTGGTGAGATGGGAAGGGAGACACAACAAAGGGGGTGCAGGATTAGGAATGAATGACAGGGACAGCTCACTCACCAGTTATGGTCATGGGCAAAACAGACTCAAACTCGGGGAAGAAAAAGCAATTTAATTTGTTGCCATCCATCTGAGTAGACATAACAACTACATCTTACAACTTCCCCCACCCCACCCTTCTTCCTGGGCTCAAATCACTTTGCTCCTGATTTCTCTACCTTGCCCCTGTAGTGGCACAGGGGACAGGGAATGGAGGTTTAGTCAGTTCACCTCTGTGTTCTTCCCAGCCTGGAAGTCCAGGAACAAGGTGTTTCAAAGCAAGCTTCCCATGGAGTCACAGACCTCTTCAGGCTCAGCTCCCAGTTCCAGCATGGGGACATCCACGGGCTGCAGACTCACCCCCCACTCTGGGCGCCCACCCCTGCTCTGGTAGCGATCAACTCTCGGGGTCACAATTCCAGTCACACCTGCCCTCAGGCTCAGTTTCTCTGCTCCAGCGTGGAGTTCTCCATGACCTACACGTGGGTCTCTGCTGTTGAATCTCCATTGGCTGCAGGTGACTTTGTCTTTTCCTACTCCATACAGTAGAACTGAGTGTAGGTCTCTGTGTTTTCCTCTGGCAACGAAGCTCTCTCTGTGTCTGTCTGTCCTTTGTTTAGGCTGATGGTCATCTTTTGTTCAGGCCAATGGTCTCTCTTCTAGGTTCACCCCCACCTACTTCTTTTCAGGACAGTCCTTCCCCTCACAAATATGGAATTGCAGAGGCGTTTCTCTAGTGCTAATTGGCCCATCCTGGGCTGGGGGGTTCTCTGCCCTGGAGCCAGGAGAGCTTTTCACTCTCACAAGGCAGCCCTTTCCCATTACCAAAAAAAACCTTGCCCCCCTCACAGACACAAACCCAACACAGATAGAAAATGAAATAGTCTGCTCAAATTTATGAGCATATATGATAAGTTATCATTCTCCCTCTCTGGATTTGAGGTCTGATCTGGAACCTGCTCCTATTTTATTTTATTTTGAACATATTTCATGTACTCTGTCTTCAGCCTATGTGAATTATTTTTTTTCCTCTAACTCTTCTTTCAGTTATATTGTATTTTTACAAGAGAAGATTTTTCCCTGCAGTCAGTTGTTTCCATATCAACCACTATAATTTTGGATTATCTTTATTAATGTTAATGATCACATTGTTCCACAGAGTTTGTAGTTCTGTGTTCTTAAGCCCAATGAAGAAAGTCTAAAAAAAAGGTCTGTGTAGTATTGATGCTATTTTTGGATTTCTGGTTTTGTTTAAAAGTTAGAGGAATTCACATCGAAAAGGGAAGGAAGGGTATGTCATAACTTCTGTGCTAAGTGAAAGGTTTTGTTTGTATAAATCACATACTGTATTCATCATGCTCAAGACAAATGATAAACATTACATTTCACCGTTCCTATAAAAATTAGGAACCTGCATCAGTAATACTAATTCCACAGTGAACTGGTTCATTTTATTTTTTCTTCCTCCTTCACTGGCATTGTTATGTAGCAGGACTCATGGCATTATCAGGCATTGCTGCTTTCCCACCCTAGCATTTCTGTCTAACTTGACTAGCTTGCTCTGGAAAAGCTTGGCCTTTCATTGCTGAGGTCCATTGCTTTTAGTCCTTTTCTGCTTTTTCTGTTTTCATTTCCTGATGATGTTATCATCGTCAGTGGAGTTATGATTAACAAGTTCGGTAGTATTTATGGGTTCTGGGCTTGTAGCCAGCTATTTTCATGCCTTCAGTGCTATTTAAATCTATTGTTCTTTTTTGATTGCAGAACAGCTTCCTCTCATTTTGCACCTAGAGCTGTGAGGTTTCTGAATCCAGCAATAACAAAACGGTGGGTTTAGTCTCTGTTTAACAAGCCCATAAAATGGAAATAGTGGAAGTTTTGCTTCCCATTTTTTTGTTGTGGTTTACGTGCTATCACTTAATATTGGTTATTAAAGTGGAGCTTGTGCTTCTACTGAAGATAGGATATGGCATTTTAAAAGTTTGATTCAAAGCGGGTTCATTTAGAAGATTGTTCCTCTTTTACTTGATAAACTGCTATGAACATTTGTAATAACAATATACTGTTTAAAAACTCTTGAAAAAATAGGGATAAATATTCAGCATGCTACATGGACAAGTGCTCCTGAGATTGCTGTATTGTTAATACAAAGAGAATACCTATTTTTTTGTGCACTATACTGAAATACATCCCATTAGATTAAGGGTATGGCTCCTGCTCTTGTTCCCACAAGATCTTAGAATTTTTCTTTTGTGTCTTCTCACTATTTATCTGATTACAGCTCTCTAAAATAGAAAAAAATAGAACATTTCATGGTATCTTTTCCTTAAATTAAGTCCTTCAGAATACAATGAGGATATCTTGCAAGGCTATTGCTGATATAATAAAGCTATTTAGTTACCTTGAACTGGTGCACCAACGCTTTCAATCTAATAAGTCAGATACAAAAAAAGTTTAATGTTATGTTCATGACTTAAACTGATACTATAAAAGATATTTGAAATTTAGAGTAATGCACTGTCTTTAAGCTAGTCTGTTGTAAATGCACAATATGTTCTTAGGCACAGAAACATGAGCAGAGACAAAAGCATATCATATTGCTGGCAAGTTCCTTCCACAGCTTTCTAAAGCTTATTCTTTGTTTATGCAGGTATAATTTGTGTTTCTGGCTTTGCAACTGCAAGTGAAAGATAATCTCAGGCCTTGGATCACAAACTCCCTGATTGGCAAATACGTTTAGGTAGCTCCAGAGGTAAATACTGTAATTCTTAAGACAAGTTGAAGTTTTGCCAGCCTCTAGTGACACTGCTGTTTACTTACCAGAAAAAAAGTGAGATTGCCATTTTAGAATGTGACTTCTTTGTCACAAACTTAATGCTTTTCCAAAGTGCTAACTGGAATTCCTTATTACTCTAGGAGAGGAAGTTTAATAAAAAGTTGCACAGCTTGTTGATTTTGTAGTTAAGTGTTAACATAATAACTTGCATAAACTACTGCAGTATACACACTTTGGATTGTTTGTTGAATTTCTAAAAAATGGGCAAAGTTATTCTGATGTTAATAAAAAGGAATTATGTCTTTCTGCAACTGTTGTCCCTTCTTTACATCTGAACTAAAGCACAGTCAACACTGTGAGAAAATCTAAGCATTCCGTTTTCTTTAGAAAGCAATTGGAATGGAAGCTACTCCCAGTGTATGATCTTTTGCAAGTAAGGAAGCAGAGTGAAAAAGTTGCCTTGCCATCTCTGAGGAAGCTAACCTGGAAGGGAGAGTAGGCATTTACAAATTGTATGAAAGGTGGATTACGTGAAGAGCAAGAGGAGAAAAGAAAACCAAACAAGAGAACTCTAACAAAGATTTGTGTTGGTGGCTGAAGAAGGATTAAGCATTAGATGTTGAGACTAACTTAACTTTGCTACGCGAGTTCTAGCTTTTACTCTCCTAGAAACTCCCTGTCTGAGAGTTTTGAGTAGAGGTCTTAGGCATATAAATTTGTTTTAAGGTGAAATGTAAGTATGAATACAATGAAAGCAAGGAAGAATATGTGGGGTACACTGCACCAGTAAAGAAACACATTTGAATTTTGCAGGAACTAGGAGCTTCGGTCTCAAGAGAGTCAAGATATTATTTATGTTTCTGATAAATCCACAATGCTCAGCATCTGCAGGCACTAAAGGACAAGTTGCTTCTCACAATGGGAACCTGATTCACTGACTGCTGCTACCTTGTCTCACTGAAAGGCAGAAGGCAAATGAGGCACAGACGTGTGAGAGACAAGTTTCAGAAACTGTCGTAAACCACCTCAATATTTTTTTCTTTTAGCTGTTATAATTATCCTGGGCATGCATGAAATTATTATTGCACATCTTCAGAAAACTGCAGCCTTCTCAATACCGAAGTCTATTTGGGATTTACAGGTGAGGTGTCTATGGGACCACGTCCTGTTATGACTCTAGTTCATTAGGCATGGTCTAATGTTTTACACAGACTCCACCATGAAACAAAAGAATCACAGCTGTTGTAATTTAAAAGCATTTGATAGAGAGCAAGACCTCAGCTTCTAAGTAACTAATAATCAGGTTTCAGACACAAGAAGTGGGTGACCTAGGTTCTAGGTCCTCTTCAGCTTAAGAAGACGTAAGCCATCATCTCTTACCTTCTTAAAAGTGATACCATAATAACAAAATAACATTGAATAGGACCATTTTTTTCCATCATTCATTTGAAAATGAGTCACTTGTGAATAAAAGAAGAAAATGAATGTGGAAATCCTGGACCCTGGAAGGGCAAACTCCAAAGGAAGTGCTGTGCTTCTGTTGTTAATAGGATGCTCTCTGAGAGATGTCATACTTCCTAGGACTGTTTATTTGTTTTCCATTAAACAGCTGTCAGAACCTATATATTGTTGTCACCTTCTTATTTCCCTCTGCTTGTGTTTCAAAATAAAAAGTTAATCATCTGTTCACAAAGGGAAAATATGGGCAGTGGTACCTGGTAGAAGGCTTATGGTTAGGCATCTAGCCAGAAGGGCTAAATCTGTAGGTGAATTGGGGTTTCAGATTCAGGTCTCCTCAATGTTTCCTATCATTTAGCTTGGGTCTGTTCTGGTTGTTTTGAATCCCAAATCTCATTAAGTGAATAAATTTATCCAGAAACTGTATAAGGATTTTCAGGTGGCTAGAACTGGAGACCAAGCACCTGAAAATTTTTACATTTATAAAGCCAGCAGTAGTTCCATACAGGGTATCTGCAAAAATCAAAGGGTGAAAACAATATTATTTCTGTGAGTCACAGCTTATAGCTTAGTGTTTCAGTCAGGTGATACTCAATACAAAATTATTTTGAGTTCCATAAAACCTACCCAAAGATAATTCTGTATTTTAGCTGACAGTCAAAGATGGAGAATGGTAAAGGGCATATCTGAAGTTTGGGACTGAACTGATGAATCTGAAGTGATAACGGTGTGTATGAAGGGAAGGACTACCTTTTAATATTGAGAGTGGGGATCTAGGAAGACTAGTGAATTGTTTCAGACTTGACCACAAACTTACTGTGACTTTCTTTAGGTCATTTTGAGTTTGTGTGATATGGAAAAGAAAATCTTAAAATCTTAAAATCCCTAGTCCTAGATAAATTTTATACAGAGACTTGATCTTTATCCCTTAACTCTTTCACTTGGGCAAAAAATGTGTATAAAACTCTGGAGTACTTTTACATTATAGTTCCCACTTGTTCTAGCAGCAGTTCATCAAAAACAGTGAAATCCCCACCAAAAGAAGTTTCTTTGGAATTTCCTAAAACAGATCTAGAATTGTCTGGTTTTGTCTCTGTATACACAAATATAAAAATAAGTATAAACTTCTTGCCTCATTAGTATGGTGTATCTTTTGAACCATAATTAATTAATCTTGGAAAGGATGTTTGCAGTACTCAGATGGAAAGAGAAATCTGTTATTATTATAAATAATTAATTTTCAATGGTTTTGTGGGATTTCATTCTCTGAAAGTCTCATTTATTTTAATGGAAGTCACATGGCTAGGCCCACTCACTGTTGTAAATCTACAGTGTTTTGGGATTATAAAAAGAGATCAAAGAATCTCCATGTCAGCTGTAGTAAATTACATGTCCTATTCTGAATCAGAGGAGGAAAAAGTGAAATGCCCATTTATAACAACCAGGTCATACTTGTCTGGCAAGCTGTTGATACAATCTGCATTACCCTAGTAAAAAGCTAGACCAATCAGAGGATTACAATAAAACTTCGATGGAAGGGGCTATTTTAACAGACATACTAACTTTTTTTTTTTTTTTTTTTTTCCTGGCAAGTTGTAATAAAGAAATACCTGAAATTGGATTGGTTTGTAATGTCAATAGCATATTGAAGTCTTGGCAGATTCTAAAGTACCATGGCCATATATTTTGTAAATGACTCCTTCTTTTAGAGAGGGCTCATAAGGGAGACATTGCATCTCTCCAAGAGGGAAGTGGAAAATATGACGGACTCAACTGGGTAGGGATTACAAATCAGAAGTTTTGATGCAATGAACAACACTGTCACTGGTGGGAGATGGAGTCTTGAGGAGCTATCATCCAGCTAACAGGCGAAAGTATGTCCTGAATGTGCAGAAGTGGAACAGGACAGTACTTGTGGAGGGCACTGGAAATAACACCTGAGAATCCCTATATCTTTCCTTATCCACTCTAGTACAGTTACCGATTTGCCACTTTGCTCTGGTCCAGCCATTTCTAGTCCTCATAATGATGGACAGAGACTACATTGCTCACAGTGGTGTCCAGATCCTGATCACCCATCCAGCACTTGATTTTGTTACAGTCAGTACTGTGTAGTACATTTTCCTCAGCAGCAACCACTTTCTGGTAACAATAACTTCCTCAGAACTCATCTTACATTAATACACTAATCACAAGTCCCCATAATACTGCCATAATGTTCCTCAAGCTGCTCAGCCTACATCAGAGGCTCTACCTATCAATGACTACCTTCCTACCAGTCCTTCCTCTGCAGCACTTTATCCATATATGATCCTTAGCTTGCCTTTTGGACTAATGTGCCAATGTTGTAAATGTTACGGAAATGGTACAAATAAACCTCTACTGCATTAAAAATCTTGTCTTTAAAGAGAAATTATTTATTTCCTTTTAGATAAGCTCTAAGGTAATTTTAGAAACTAAAGTCCAGGTCCTCTGTCAGCAAAACACAAGGGGAACTATAGGTAATGATGTTGCCTTAAAATGTTGGGTCACAACAGGTCAAAACATGCTTTGCACTTTTGTCTTAGATTTTGAACTCCCAGTTGCTTTCCTGCCATGTTACCGGAAAAAAAAAAACAAAACAACCAAAACAAAAACATCCTGTTACTCCATGGGCATCATATAGAGTGATGGGGACAAAAAATAAAAATTATCCTTCATCTCCAAAATAGATGTAAACCATTACTTTTGCCCTCACTGCTGTTGTTAATCTTCTCAAAGCTGGATGGGACCAGAGCTACAAACACAAATATATTGAGAAGGAGGTTCCATTTGAGATAGGTCTTATATGGCTAAACAGAGAAATCAACAGGAAATCCATGGGAGCAGCAGTTGTCATATGAATCATAGTAAAACTGCAGGTTAAAGATTCTGAATAAGATTTGGCTTAATTCGGCTTAAAGAGTGTAAGAAACAGAACCAAAATGCTGAAACTCTGAGAACTGCCTTTCACTAATATGTGATTGTGGAGGATGGAGGGGAAACACTTGATGTTAGCCTTACTGTTGCAACCTGAGACAGGGAATGGCATACGGTGGAGTAATTCCTGCTTCTGCCCACTCAGCCCTGTTGAATGCTGGCTCTGAGAAAAATGAAGATTGAGTTGGGGTAAAGATTGCGTCTTTCAATTTATGTTTGCCTAAAATGGTGGCACCTTCAATGGCCTGAAGTACAGTAAGTGTAAATTACCTTCATAACAGAGGTTAGCTTAATGAACCTTTTGGACGTATTGCATATTTTTATATTATAAAACTGACACTCTGTATGTGATCATATGTAGAATTTGACACAGTAAAGCAAACTACTTCCATGAGTAAATGATCTAAAATTGGCCCTTTTGCACAGGTGGATTAAACATTTGATATAGCCACATAGACCTTCTGGAAAAATCAGGCTTTCCTGTTAAGTGTTATAGGGACAGGGGATTGACTAGGTGAACCAGAGTACTTGTTATATTCTTAAATTTCTAGATGCTTTAGCATACATCTAGGCAAAATAGCACTTAAAATATTAATGCAGTAGATATGTAATAGATCTAGACAAGTGCTGAAGGGATAAAGTAACAAAGGCTGTCATTGATAGTACCAGTGTTTTTTTTCTTTATACTTTCAAATATGTATCTATGACACAATGAATTTCTTGCACTGCACCTGTTTATTAAAATATCAAGAAGGGGATACATTTTAAGCATAACTTAGGAACCAAAATTATTGTTTATATCCCTTCTTTGTGATGTCATTTAAGTGATTTATAATTTACAGGTATTGAGATAATTTTATGTGTTGATCTCATGGAAAGTTGGTGGAAAACCTAACTTTGTTTATTCAAATAAAATAAGGAATGGCAATTAAATCTTTTTAAACACAAACTCTTTCTAACAGTTTTCAAATTTATCTTAGCCTTTCTTCTCTGCTTTCTGATGTTATGTTAAAATATCCTATTTTTCCTTTTCTATAAAAACTTTTGCTACTTTTTAAATTAGTTGTGATAGTGGCTTTGATCCAAAATTTTGTAGCTAAGTTCTTTGTGTTTGACAACCTTTATATCAATCTACTTGTATTTTCTGTTTAATTTCCTAAACTTTATGTGATGCTGCTGTCCTTATTTCCTCATTCTTAAATATATTTCAGCTTCACTCAAAATTGTTTTATAAGGAAACCAGACTGCTATAATACCAAGATGATAGTCTTTTCTTCTCTTCCCAGTCCTGATATTATTTTTCATATTGACTGTCTTGAAAAAACATAGTAAAAATTACAATCTGAATTCCACCTTTTGGAGTACATAAAGAAAATAAAATACTTGTTCCACAATTGTTTCATATCATAAAAATTAAAAATTATTTAGATACATGAGCTCATAAGTCTTAGAATTTTATGACCTCTGAGTCATCCTAAATACAATTTGATTGCCTTAGGGTACATTGAGATGTTTCAAAA
Organism: Antrostomus carolinensis; assembly: GCF_000700745.2. NCBI lineage: Eukaryota > Metazoa > Chordata > Aves > Caprimulgiformes > Caprimulgidae > Antrostomus > Antrostomus carolinensis. The sequence continues at coordinate 56,861 of NW_010328231.1, read as the reverse complement.
TACAAGTTGCTTTCATGAAGAGAAAGAAAACATGGAAATGTGTGAGAACTTAATTTTAATGCAATGTAAAATTTAACCTTGCCAATTGCAATATATATGTTTGTCATTTCTGCTCTTGACTTGTACTAAACAGCACTTTGATTATCACACAGGTAAAATATTCAGTGTTAAGTTATGGCTACTGCAAACATTGATTAAACTCTCCAGTGTTCATGAAGGCTGACAGGGATTCAAAGGAGGAAATGTAAAACTTGAAGGTACGGCAGTGTAGTGACATTTCACTCTATAAAGCTGCCAATATTTTAATCCTGCACGTAAATCATTTTCATCAGTTCAATTCCATATCTTAATTTGTGTAGCAAACAAAGTATTGGATTGCATTATGTTTAATAATTAAGAATGTGATATCAATTTCCATATATTTTAATTTCCTGAACAAGAAATAGAGTTAATATTTTTAGCTTCAATTTGTTTGCTTTACAAAGTAGGAATTATTAAGTATTAGGTCTAATTTTCATGCTGTGATCAACCAAAGTTTTACTATTTGCTTTTATAGAACCTCTAGTTTCTCTGCTTAAGTGATGTCTTCGTCAATGATCATGTTGTATTCATTTAGAGTGATGATTGATATGGTAATAGATACAGTGTGATTGAAAGCAACCTTTGTCAATAGGGAGGCCAAATACTCAAACAGTGTATTGGTCTGAGTTTGCTCATTATTGGAGACCTTTCATAGTCATATTGACTTGCTGTCCAAATGTTGTTACTTACCTGATGCTTCCATTGTTTAAATGGTATAGACATTGGTATTGAACATGACTTTTCCCAATATTTGTCCTAAAATACACACATGGCTCAATTATCCACTGAAAATGCTTGAAGTCTACTTTCAAGGTATAAAAATGGTATTTGGGGAATACAAACTAAAATTTTGAGGCAATGAAAAAAACCAGAGTCCTATGCTAGTAATGTTAATGCAATGTATTATGTACTATGACTTTGTATTTCTTGATTGATTAATTAGAAAATTAAAGGAAGTTAACTTTTTCTGAAATGCTTTCTTCACAGAAATCCAGGGAATCACCCCTCTTGTGAAAAGAGCACTCCAGGGTCACAGAAAATATTACTGTTACCTTATGTATGCATTTTGCCATTCAAGAGTTTTCTATTCTCCTTAGAAAAATTCTTATGGACTCATTCTGACCCTAATCATGTATTAGGCAAGCCTACAAAGTGTGGCCTTAATTTGGATATTAAGACATTTCAGGAATATTAGGAAAATGCAGTCCTCTTCCCTCTTCAGACTCATGGTACTTTGAAATTCGCCAAGAGACCAGGCATCACTAAACTCTTGAGCAAAAGCTTAGAGGTTGCAATATAAAAAAGTGACAATTTGTTACACAAAGGCAAAAAATCTTAATGGGACTTTGGAGCTGGATTATGCCTTATGACTTTCAGTGTACCCCAAATAGCAACAGAGAACTAAGATCCCTCTGGGAGGACACAGAACAGAGTTAAATAATGAGTTAGGCAGGAAGTGTTTTAGATGTGATAGATGACTCTCTAACAGACAGTGTAATTACTACACTGAAAGAACATTATGACTCCATCCTTCGTGTCTTGTCCATATCTTTAACAAGATATCTTCCATATCTTCCCCAAACTCAAAACTTCCTTTTGTTAAATCCTTTGCTTGGGCAAAAAGGTCTGTAATAACCTCCTTTCTCCCCCATCCTCCCCACTCCTACCCCAGTAATTTACCCCTAAAAGCAACCAGTTCTATTGGAGCTCTTTTCAGGTCCCTGCTGACTTTTGAAAAGCCACTCAAAAACAAGATGACAATGTATAAGAATTAACCTTTGGTATATGAAAGATAGGGAAACAGAGAAAATGCAGACAATGTTTTTCTCTTTTACCCCGTGACTATATTTTCCCTAAATAAAGACACTTGACATTTAATTAATGATTTAAAATTTATAAACTACCACAAATGATTGTGAGTAGTACTGATCAGAGCTTTGCTTACAAAATTTTCAATAAACAGGAAGAACTAGAGACCTACGTGTAGTCGCAGGGCCATGACCTCATTGCAATCATGGAGACACAGTGGGACAGCTCATATGATTGGAATACTGTCATGGATTGGTACGTCCTCTTTAGGAAAGACAGGCCAGCAAGACAGGGTGGTGGGGTTGCCCTTTATGTGAGAGACCAATTAGAGTGTGTCCAGCTCCAGCTAGAGATGGATGATGAACGAGTGGAGACCCTATGGGTGAAAGTTAAGTGATGGGCTAACATAGGGGACACTGTTGTGGTTGTTTACTTTAGGTCAACTGATCAGGATGAGGAGGTGGATGAGGCCTTCCACAAGCAGCTGAGAGTAGCCTCAAGATCACAGGCCCTGGTTCTCATGGGGGACTTAAATCAGCCTGATATTTGTTGGAAAATCAACATAGCCATGCACACACAGTCCAAGAGGTTACTGCAGTGTGTGAAGAATGCAGGTAGTGGAAGAGCCGATGAGGAGAGGTCTGATTCTGGACCTTGTTCTTACTAACAAGGAAGGGTCAATTGGGGATATGAAGGTTGGGAGCAGCCTGGGTTGCAGTGACCATGAGATGGTGGAGTTCAGGATCTCATGTAGAAGAAGCAAGCCAATAAGTAGGTTTGCAACCCTGGACTTGAGGAGAGTGAACTTTGACATCTTCAAGGACCTGCTTGG
>NW_010328231.1:40227-53889 GCF_000700745.2 Antrostomus carolinensis | reverse complement strand
ATTGCTAAGGCCCACTTGGAACTGAATCTGGCAAAGGAGTTTAATTACAACAAAAAAGGCTTTTTTAAGTACATCAATAACAAAAGGAAGACTGGGGAAAATGTGGGCCCACTGCTGAATGAGATGGGTGTCCTGGTAACAGGAGATGCTGAGAAGGCAGAGATACTGAACGCCTTCTTTGCTTCAGTCTTTATGGCTAAAAGTGCCCCTCAAGAACCCCAGATGCTAGAGGGAAGAGAGAGTGTCTGGAGAGAGGAAGAATGCCCCTTGGTTGAGGAAGAGCTGATTAGAGATAGCCTAGAGAAAATTAATATACATAAATCCATAGGCCCCGATGGGATGCACCCATGAGTGCTGAAGAAGATGGTGGAATTGATTGCTAAGCTGCTCTCTATCATATTTGAAAGGTCTTGGAAAATGGGAGAGGTACCTGAAGACAGGAGGATAGCCAATGTCACTCCATTCTTCAAAAAGGGCAAGAAGGAGGATCCAGGCAACTACAGGCCAGTCAGCCTCACCTCCATCCCTGGGAAGGTGATGGAACAGCTCATTCTTAATACCATCTCTAAGCAATCGGAAGAAAAGAAGGTTATCAGGAGTAGTCACAGGGGGATTCACTAAGGGGAAATCATGCTTGACCAAACCGGTAGCCTTCTATGATGTCATCAGCAACTAGGTAGATGAGGGGAAATCAGTGGATGTTGTCTTCCTTGATTTCAGCAAGGATTTTGATACTGTCCCCCACAACATCCTTGTAGCAAAGCTTAGAAAGTGTGGGATAGGTGAGTGGACTGTGAGGTGGATTGAGAACTGGCTGACTGGCAGAGCTCAGAAGGTTGTGATCAGTGGAACAGAATCTAGTTTGAGGCCTGTAACTAGAGGTGTTCCCCAGGGGTCAGTACTGGGTCTGGTCTTGTTTAAAATCTTCATCAATGTCCTGGATGTAAGGATAGAGTCTGCCCTCAGCAAGTTTGTTGATGATACCAAGTTGGGAGGAGTGGCTGACAAAACAGAAGGCTGTGGTGCCATTCAGTGAGACCTGGATGTGATGGAGAGCTGGGCAGAAAGGAACCTGATGAGGTTCAACAAGAGTGTAGAGATCTTCACCTGGGGAGGAATAACCATATGCATCAGTACAGATTAGGGGTTGACTTGCTGGAAAGGAGCTCTGTGGAAAAGGACCTGGCTGTCCTGGTGGACAGCAGGTTGGCCATGAGCCAGCAGTGTGCCCTTGTGACCAGGAGGACCAACAGTATCCTGGGGTGCATTAAAATGAGTGTGGCCAGCAGGTCAAGGGACGTTCTCCTCCCCCTCTACTCTGCCCTGGTGGAGCCACATCTGGAATCCTGTGTCCAGTTCTGGGCTCCCCAGTTCAAGCAAGACAGGGATCTTCTGGAGAGAGTCCAGCGGGGGGCCACAAATATGATTAAGGGCCTGGAGCATCTGATGTACCAGAAAAGGTTGAGAGAGCTGGGACTCTTCAGCCTGGAGAAGAGAAGACTGAGAGGGGATCTTATCAATGTCTATAAATATCTGAAATGTAGGGGTCAAATGGATAGGACCAGGCTCTTTTTGGTGGTGCCCTGTGACAGGACAAGGGGCAATGGCAAAAATTGGAATACCGTAAGTTCTGTACTAACTTAAGGAAAAATTTCTTTACTCTGAGGGTGATGGAGCACTGGAATAGGCAGCCCAGAGAGGTTGTGGAGTCTCCGTCTCTGGAGATATTTAAAACCTGCATGGATGCTTTCTTGTGCAACCTCTTGTAGGGAATGTGCTTTAGGAGGGCGTTGGATTGGATGATCTCCTGAGGTCCCTTCCAACCTCTGCAATTCTGTGATTTGCCATTTTCAGAAGTCTCCTGTCATAGTTCCTTCAGAAAATGTAGTGAAAGACTACTAAAGATACTGACACAACAAATACACTTTCAAAAATTACTCTTAAATATTTAGACAGATTTCTTTCCAAGACCTAAGGAGGTATCTATTCTAGCTGTAAAAGTGTCTATATTTATTTATTGTGATTTGATCAGCACTCTTTTCCTTCTAAATCACCTTATTCAAAGTACGATCAAGCTTTGACTTTTTTGAAGTTTGCCAGTGTCAAGCTGTCATCCTTGCTCTGTCCTGTCTCTGCCTGTACATAGATCCTGAACTTGTGGCACTACCCATCATCATACCACAGCTACATTAGAAGACTGCCAGTAATATGCATGCAGCTATCCCTGGAGCAACTATACCTTTCTTAAGGTGTGAGAATGGATGGTGGAGAATATTTTTAAAAAGGGTCTTTCTCTTGTGTGAGTGCCATAGTGCTCTCCCTAGATCCCTGAAAACACATGTAGATCTGGTGAAGGCCCAAGGTAAAGTTTCTTTCATTCATTTATGAACTGAGCAACCTCTTCAAATTGAATGTAGACTCTAGAAGAAAATATATATGTCCTTGTTAGGCTTAGTGCAAAGATAAATAATTTCTTTCAGAGCTCAGAGATGTGTTGAGCAATGTCACTCTTAAATTCTTTTTTTTTTTTTTTTTTTTTTTTGGTAAATAATGTAAAATGCTATGTTTGCTTCTTTGGATTTTTACTTCACTTTTGGTAATGTTTTCTTAATTAAAAATAAATAAGAAAATTCAGACCTGCAGATATTTATTAAAAATTTCAGGAGAGAAGCCCTCCAGCTTCCTACAGCATTTAATTTATAGGAATTGAATGTTGTGCTGTACTCAGTGTATTTATTAAAGAAACATATACTCCCTTCCAGAAAAGAGCAGTAAGTATAAGTTTAGGTATTTTAAAAGGTTTTGCCCTCCCTTCCTTATAATACTAATGAGGAAACATTTCTGTTTAAATAGGAAAACAAAGTAAACATATCATCAGCATCACTGTATTCCTGTCTACAGGTCTCTTCCCTTGCCAGTTCATATTGCACTGAAGGGAAGCCTTTGTGTTGCCCCTATTCTAACGCGAACTCAAATTTTCCCACATGTAAAGTCTGAAACTGTCTGAGATTTAAAATGTCCGCTACCAGTGATAAAATGGCATGATCAGTGTTGTGACTCTTCAGCTTTATACATACAAACTGAAATTGCCCACTGAGCATCCCAGTAATGCTGGCACAAATTTCAGTGTTTACAGCTAAGCCTTTCATATTTATAAAAATCTGTCACCGAAAAGCATCCGAACACCAAGGCATGTCTCGTTTTAAACAAATGAGAAAAGCATGGCATCGCACTTTGTGATGGGGAAGCTAGAAAGAGGGAAAATGCTGAAATATAAGGGAGGAACATAATATGAACAGAAGACATTATGAAAGACAGTTCAGCAATGTGGAAAGGAGCCTGTAGAGTGCAATTAGAAACAAAGGAGATGAAAATGTCCCCGATGATAGACATGCAATATTCGCTTTTCTTTCTGGAGTGATAAGAACGTTCCTTTTCTCTGCCCTTTGGGAACATCTACACAGTGTTTGTGGGCATATATGATTCCAGGCTTCTCTTCTGAGCTGTTGGGCACAAAGTTTTCTAAACTGGAAACTATTTAAATTATTAGCATTTTTTCCAAAAGTTCAAAAAAGGATAGGAAAACAGGAAAGTTCAGGTCATAACAGCTTTGTTCTCTAGTAACATAAGCCAGCAATTGGTATTTTTTACTTGATAAAAGTTACTTTCTATTTTGTAAAGTCAGTCTGGAATTCAGAAGCCTTGAAGTGCCTAGCACTTATAAGTAACCTCTTTTAGTGTTGAGGGAGGGAAAAAATCAGCTTTTGTGGGATTCCCACTGGTGAGAGGCCTTCTGGAAGAAATGGTGTTCCCTTGGCATGGGATGCATTGTTGGGGAAGTTGATGGGAATCTACTAAGCATAACCAAAACAAATTTGCACATCTGTTTTATAAATTTACAGCTTACCATAACAACAACAACAAAAGCAGAGTTATTTAAGGAGAGTGAATAAAATACTCATGCTGGTAAAATGTGGGCAGTCATGAATCAAGGCCAAGAAGTCACTCCTGCGGTGCAACAGTTTACAATGTGCACTAAAGGCACTATGAGCAAGAAGGTTTGAGAAAGCTTTTTAGATTGTGGAGGCATTGTTTGTTTTTGTAAGGAACAGTAAAGATTTTGTGCAAGAAGTTTCCCTTTGGTGGTGAAACCCTGAAGTAACATGTGCTAAGTTCATTTTCAAAAGAGAAGAAGCATTACAGGTACTGCTGAGAAAAGATGGAGGGAGCTAGTTGAAGTATCTGTTCTAAAAACTGAAAAGACAATCAATTAGTGAAATATTTCTCTATTTAGTTGTGAGCTTATTCCAGAGGACAGTGCTGGGGAATGACAATGTGGATGTAAGGAAACCTTGTAGATCTAATCTGGTCTGCAAAACACTGAGATGTTGCATTTATGTTCTTCTTCTTGAGTGCATGTGCAGCACTGGGCACAATGTAAATTTCATCTTTGCTAGGATACTTACACACAGTAGTAGTAGTATTTGCCATTAACATCTGTAAGGATTATTAGAGGAATAACATGGTTGTTTGTTAGCAAGCATTTCACTTGAGTGGAGACAACTAATGGGAGAATGTAAATAATGGATAGGATTATCCTATCCAAAAATAGGATACTTTTGGAACAATTTGACCAATGTTGAAGAATAAAAATAAAAACAATAGGGCAGGGATGGAGGACTAAATGTATTAGGCAAGTGAGTCTTAAAGTGAGTCTTTTCTGAAGAAAGGATTCAGAACTATGTTTTGCATTGTGAATGACAAGTACTGGAGGAAACGTTTAATTAAAATTTGGAATGTAAAGAGACTAGAGAAAAAAAAAAAAGTGTACACACAGTAGAGAATCTGATAATGGAAGAAACTGAGAACCAGTAAGAAATAGAAGAAATTTTGGATTTAGAGACTTGTAATTTAAGAGTAATGGTGGAGCTGCAAAAGAGGAAAGGCTAGGGATAGAACAAAAATCAAATCCGAAGAATTAAAGGAATTGAAAACTTGTAAAGCCAAACATAGCTAAATCAATAGGTAGAAAGTTTGAAGGAAAATTAGAGGTTGTGAAAGTTGTAGGAATTAGGAGCAAAAGTCTTATATATTTTCTCTTAAGAAAAGTGGGGAAAAAAAAGAATAAAAGGACAGAGAGGGAAGACTAAGACATTCCCTAGGTTCTCTTCAGTAGATGGAGACAGAAACACAGATGATGAATGCTTGGGCTAGTTTCAGGTGCAGATAAACAGACAGAATAATATGAAACAGGGGCAAAGAAGTGAAGGATATAGCTGAAATTAGAGACCATAGTGATAACCACAGGGAGTGAGGTTAGGGAGGGAAGGATGAATCTGTGAGTATCACAAAATCAGAAAGGATGATAGCTTGGAGATCATAAATACAAATGAGTGACAGGCTGTGGAAGAGTGAGGGGCAGTCGAAGGAGAACAAAAGGTGATCTGATAGAAAAGCATGAGAACTTGAAGATAAATAGAATGACCTGGTTTTGATTTTTTTCTTTCCCATTTAAGCAAATAAATACAATACAGTTTTCTTCATACTTAAACCTCCCAATTGAACTTCAAATAGTTTTATGTTGCACTTTTAAATATCTTTCTAAAGGTTGCCTCTGTGTATTGTTAGAAATAAACTGTCAGGAATACCAGTAACCAAAGACAGATTTTCCCAGCAGAGAGAAGGATTACTTGATGTTTGCAGCCTAATTAATCAGAGTTTAGCTTTATGTATTCAATGCAAGTGCATAAAAATTAAACCTTTGATTGCTGTCTGCCTGTCTCTGTCTGCCTGTCTCATACCTCCACCTGTATGCTAATATTGTTTGCTAATATCTTTTATTGATGGTATGCAACTATAATTTTCTGAGTGTACAGGATCTGTTTAACTCTGTCTAACATATAATGGCATGAAGATATAAATACTAATGGAGAAAGTGCACCATGGGGATCACCCATCATAACATGAAACTAATTGCCGTATGTACATGAGTGCTAAGCAAAGAATCTTGCCTTTTGTTTGAGGTTTGATTTTTTTTTCTAGAATACTCATACCCTAGACTTTTTTTTCTGCCTTATAGCTTGCCATATGATGCATAGAACACATAAAATGAAGCCCAAATTGCTACTTGCTACAAATTAAGCTGAAGAAGCTCTGTGTCTGACCATTCTAAAGCTGTGAATTGAGCGTTCATGGATGGATGATTTTATTTCAAGTCAGTTCTTTTCATTACAGTTGCCCCAACTATGGACTTCATTTCAGAAGGGCTTAAGATGTGAGTGCAGGCAGTTTTGATATAAGATATATGAATAAGTGTCATGGTGGTGGAGTTACCCTAGATGTGAGATCAGTATTTGTGCAAATGGTAAGTCCACCACACATATAATTTATATAACCTGAGTTATATGAATATCTTAAAGGGATTACAGAAGAATAGCAGAGAAAATGTACAGAAGTCCACAAAGACATAAAGAATTCTTGAGAAGTGCTAAGTTCCCACATGAAGCATTACTTTTAAAGTGTGATATTGGACCTTGGTGCATACGTCTTCAATACATGTAACTTGAAGATGATACACTGTTATTAGAGACTTATCATGCCTGGTGTGCAATGCAGAGGTGTTTGCTCTGATGAATTGGAATTTGCTGTCATGAATCCAATGACAGCAGTGAGAGACGTCACTACCACTAACATTCAGAGGCTTATACATATAATTGCCCTATATTAACACATAGAGATATACAGGATGGATCAAATCTTTACTTATTTGTGTCCCCCACAATGAAATTCTTATTTCCTGCAATGTGTTATACTGCCTGTGTGTTTCAAACTTAATCCTGCATATCAAAATATCACTCTTTATAGCTACATTAAGTGTTCATATCACTAAATGTCTATATTGTTCTAGATTATTTCTGTGAGATTTATGTATACTGCATTAAGAAGCAGAGGAGAGAGAGAGAAATGAGAATTTCTTCCCTGCTTAAAAAGGACTTTTGCTATTCAAATTATCTCAGAACAGTAGAAAGAGAAACAAAAAAAACCCCCATCAAATTGTAGGAGCTGAATTCTTTGTTATAAGATGCATATTCATTAAAAAAAAAAAGAAAGCCTGGAAACATTTTATAATTGCACATGTACAAGTTACAGCTGCTCTGGCTATCCTGCATGTCATTCAGTTTTAAAACAGGCAGATAGGCTCTGTTCATGCACTTTTAGAACTGCAGAATCTTCCTTCGAAATTATGTAAATGCAACTTGTGGAAAGGCTCCAGATATGGGAAGCCAAAAGGAGCTGGGCAGATTTATAGTTTTTTAAGTTTTGTTTAAAAATCTAGGGAAAAGAGGAAAAAAAAAACCAACCAAAAACCTCTCTGTTCATAATTCTAGAAGATTTGAAAAAGTGTATATCTCTGACATCTCTCTCCCTCTTTTTACACAGATGTGCAAATTACTGGGCAAATTATTACTGTATGATTGCCTTACTCTTTTTTTGTAGGTTTTTATGAAGGTCAGAAGCCAGACAGGATCTGACCAAGTTTGGTCATTCATGAGAGTGTCATTCATACTTGGGTAAACTGTACAGGTAACGTACAGGTATATGATATAGTCTAAGGACAGACTGGAGACCTTCTTCAAGAATTGGGATGTGTGGATGCTTGCCATGTGTCTGATCATGCCCATGTAGACAGCACACAAACTATGAGACCTTCATGAACATAGGAGGAAAATAAAAGGTGTGCCCACACCACTGCTAAAGTATTTTACCACTTCAGCTTTTTAGTAGTTAGATTTTTAAAATTTATCTTCCTTTTTTAATATAAACAGAAAAAAAAGCTTAACTGTCACTTTACGTTTTGATCTGATTTTTGGTTTGCTTTTTAAAAAAAAATGTTCTACTTAATATTACAGGTATGTTACACTACCTGTGTATCTTTCTTGTGATATGCTATACCTGGTTCACTTTTTAATTTCTCTGAGCTTGTCTTATCATCAGAAATGTAGTCTGTTATTGATTAAATAATTCATTTAGCTGTCCCCAAGATGACAGATCTGCTTATTGTCACAAGAAAGTTGATATACTATACTTTGTTTACAAAGGCTGTACAACAGTCAGAAAGTAATGTATAACTACAACATTTTTATAGATTTTACATATTATGTGCATTTAATTAACCATTATATCCAGCAAGAAATGTATATTTATTTGATAAAAAACTGAAATTGGCACTAAAATAACTCACATTTATTGGTTATGCTCAAAGTAAAGAGACACAGGAAAAATTCATGGAGTTAATTAGCTTATGTACCTTTAAAAGTCTCATCAGGTTTGCTAAGCTCTCACATTTAACTCTTTCAACACTGCTTTGGGCTTTTGGGAAGCCTTCTGAAGTTTCACTGTGAGCATACTGTGTATTGCGTATAGCCGTAGACATGTACTAATTTTGCTTCTCTAGACGAACTTCTCACATGTATTCAGTGGGTTAAGGAGAGTTTATCTCATTAATCCTGTACTCTAAAATATAATCCTGCTCCTACTTTGACACTACAATGAAGCAGACATATTTTGAAGTGACAGTTCTAAGAAATATTATTCTTTCTTCACCCTCTCACTTCTCCACTCAGAATCCTACCCAGAATCTAGACTAACATACTGATCAAAAAAACGACCATCCTCACCATCAGCTTCTCCAGCTACAGATCTCCAGCCAAGCACTACTTTTAGTCTCCACTTGTGGAACCCACACTCTTTTCAGGGGCTGTTTCAGAAAAAGGGCATTTGAAGATTTGGATATGAGCGGAAACAATAAGGGAGAACACCAGACTGAGAGGTGTGCTCAGCACCCCACTGCCACCCTGCTGGAAATTCTATATGCAGCAGACACATTTGCAAGTGATTATTTTAAAAGAATAGTAGGAATGTTGAATTTTCATATTTGAAAATTGTTCTTTCCTACATTTGGGCCTGATGCACCTTATCTTGTCAGCTAAACCAAAGTATAAAAGCCTTGATTTCAATTTAATAAATTCACAGAAACAAAAAAGGAGTGTTGTGGGATTTATTCAAAGTCTCCAAAATTTTTCTAATTTTCAAGGCATTTCCTTTTTTGATGTAAATATATTGTACCAATACTAAGTCTTTTTAGCAAAAAACACTGAAGAAATTAGTAAATATGCTAACCAGCAAAACCATGTGAGTTATCTCCAAGTGCAAAGTGATTTGTAGGTACAAGAGTTTATAGCAATACTAAATTAACAGCAAAAAAATGTTCTTAGACAGCAACAGTAAAATACAAATACTGAAAGTTAAGAAGTTTGGAAATATACTATTTCACTTTCTAGGCAAAAATGTTCCTTGTATTTTTTTATATATTAATTATTTATTGAATTTGGATGTACCAAAAATTTGTTCTGTTATGTTCAGTGCTCTATTAAAATTCACAAAACAGTGTTAAACTCTTTGCTTTCTAAATGAGTTAAATCAAGAAATTTTTATTGGTTTTATATCTCAAATAAAAAAATGCATATGGTGCATTTAAATATATGTGTTTATGGATGTCTATGTCTATTTACATACTGCATATATGGTGTACCTAATATCTATATTAACTAAACATGTAAATAAACACTTTCAAGTAATAATAACCATCCAAGTTTTTTCGTAAAATGACAGTATTTTCTCACAAGTTTTTAGTGTTATTTTCCTCACAAAATTTCAATGTTATTGATGCCTATCATTCTGCAGAACCCTCCAGTGGATTTAAATTGTATGTACAGATTTTCAATTTATATATTTATCATTTTTATAAGACTTCATACATTTTGTTTCCGTAGAAACAATGGTTCATATGTGAGGGGAAAAAATTAAAAATACATTTTCATAAAAAGGGCACAAATTATTGATAAACACATCTATGTTTGCAGATTGGTTATTTCTCAGAGGTTATTTGGGGTCATAATTGTAAATCTCATTACCTTGCTTGAAGGAGAAGGTCTCTTTCATTATTACGGTGCTGAGGTCCATATCCCTGAAGCTAATTGCAAGGTATTGCTTCAGAGTTCTAATTGTTTGCCATCAAAATAGCTGTGTAAGCTTGATTAACAGTGTTCAGCAACATTCATAATAGTCCAAGCCTGGTCCTGCATAAAATAGAAACTGGGAAAAAATCAATAAGATTTAATAAGATCAGGAACAATCACTTACAATAGTACATCAATCACACAAAGTAATAGGTGCAGGATTTGATAGGGTCCTGAACTGCCTGAGAGATTCATAACCAGTACTCGTTAATGATTTGTTCATTTGCATTTTATCAATCCAGCTACAGCTGACAAGCAGAAAGAGCAGTAAGGAAATATGTTGACTTAAACTCATCACAGTTTGCAATTAAAAAAATAACAGATAATAGGAAAATCAGATGTAGCTATAGATGTGGAGTGTGTACACATATACACATGTGTAGATGTACTTTTTTGCTGAGAGATTATAATAAATTACCACACCATAGTGGCTATTAGTATTCCCATAATCCCTCAGAAAGTCTGCTTATGTTTGAGAAAAAGTGCAACAAAATATAAATTTTTAAATTCTCCTCTGTGCTTCACAATGTTGCTCTCTCATTGCATTTCACATGGTGTAATGCCATCACAATATTTAATATGAAACATGCATATTGCCTTGTTTTCATACCCTTTTAAATAAATAAAGCCTTGGGCTATGCCTTGGGCCAAACCCATATCAAACACAAACCCAGTAATAATGAGATGACTTTCTGGTGATTATTATTTAACATTATATCCTATATCAGCAGATTTTATGTCTTTCTGAAGTAATTAAGTTTTGTTTACTATCTGATTTTTTTTTTAAGTTGTCATGAATAAACATCAGATCTCATTTATCCAGACTCTTGCCTGTTTGCAATGCATCAATCTTTTGTTTAAAATAAGAAAACCAGAGCCAAGCCAAACTACAATGCTACAAAAAAACATGAGCTGCCTTGAGTGCGGATGAGTTGTTTAGAGAGTGATCTTGTGAGTCTTTCTGCAGAGAATGTTTGTTTGCCTGTGTTTGTTGGGTCCATTTTGATGAGTGCCTCACTATAAACCAGATTACATACCTCCCTTTTCTGATGGGCAGTTTGCTCTGTTAGATGTAATAATTCTACTTTAGATCTTGACAAAAAATATGTGTTGTTTATTTGTAGGATTCCCTTTGTTACCCATTTTAGTAATTTTTAGTCACATTTTAAAAGGAGAGCAAAAAATTCTAAATCAATACCTGCTCCTGTCACATCATCTTATACTATGACAGCATCTAATACCAGTACAAAGACAAAGCTTCCTTAATGCATGGTGGTTTAAAGTAGGTAATATGACATAGCAAGAACTGAATTTGGGTTTTCTGTGCTACGCCAAGCCCTTTGGCCTCAGAGATTGTAATGGAGGAGCTTCCCATGTTAGGTGACAGCATGATTTTTGAGTTAAAAAGATGACTGAGCTTACAGGCTGACTGATGCTGTGTTTTTAAGGTTGCACCATCACCATCTCAGTAGTATCCATTTCAAGGAGAAAGAATTAGTAGGTTAGTGAATTTGTCAGAAAATTGGCTCAATCTCTAACTGAATTTCAGAAATTATATTCTCTAAACTGCTATTCTGGGACACGTAAAAACTATCAGCTAGTGTATTAATCATGGATTAGTTGTAATAACTATTAATTTTATAGTACTTTCAATTTTTTATAACTTTACAAATATATCCTGAACTGGATAATTAAATCCATGAGCTATATTAAAAACAGAGTAGTAATAAAAGAAAGGAAATAATTTGCAACAATAATTCTTGTGAAGAGGGTATCATTTTTTTTTTTCTTTCTGAGCTGGTCATGAATAATTTGTGGTTTGTAAGAATATGTTTGTTTCAGTAAATGGATGTTTCATGGAGTTTTTCTACAGCCTCTGAATTTGTTAGATATTCCTGGATAAAAATATTAGTTTGGCTATTAGATGTGTGTGATTTAACGGCTGTGCTATTCATTTCTCTGAGTAAGTTTGATAAAATTTTTAATTCCCCTGTCAGCTATTGCTCCAGCCTCCTCTGTAAGTTGCTGCCCATGAGTCACAGATGCCCTGTAGCACCTTCTAAACTGCTGGAGTCACCAACTAGATGTAAGCCAGAGCTGATTTCTGTTCATGTTCAGTTTAGGTTGTAGAGTCTAGCAAGAGCTAAAATGTGTCCCCTTCAACCATTAACACAATGAGGACAGCAACCTCAGAAAACGGAAACACAAGTAACTGGGACAGTTGCTTTTTCAGTTTACTGACAGATGTGAGTTAACTCCTTCAATGTCAAGCTAGGTCTTCTGTTCCTTGATTAACCATGTATTTTTCTTTCAGGAATAAACCTTAATCCTTGACTGTTGTGCCTGCAATGCAGTCTGCAAAGCTCTTTAAAGAAAAATAAATCTAGAAGGAAATTTCTTTCAGTACTGTCTCAGATTCCCCAAATACATGACAAGAAGACCAGGTACTTTTAATTTCTAATTGGTTGCTTGTTTGCAGATGTACACGTGCATGGTACCCAACTGTAAGCTTTCTGCAATGTGTAAGACCTTTTTGAGGGACAAATGTGTGATTCACAGAATGGGGATGGACCCTTGTCATCTGGCTGTGGCTGATGGCTGTGCCTTTTACTAGGACTTCTATTTGTGGGGAACCCTGAGCCATGGAGTCTACTGAAGTACAATCTGGCAGCATCTCTCTGGCTCTGCAGCCCAGGCCAGATGGACCCTAGATTGTCCCAGTCAGCAAGACTGGACACATAGGATCAGAGCAAGGAAGAAGCCTCTGAAATGGCCTGGGATGTGAGCAGAGTGACAAGGAACCAAGACATATGTCAGGTATAGGGGACTTGGGAGATCCGTGTGACACCAACACATCTACCATGTGCAGGTATGTCCAGTGATTGATAACATTAAAATGTTAAAATTTCTTTTTAATGAGTATATCAGTGCTTAGATACTCAAGAGGCAGTAATTATCATTTTGCTTTCTATGAGTCAACTCAGGGTCCAGATCCATTAGAGAAAAGTGGGGAAAAAAGGAAATTTCACAGAAGTTATTACAGAGAAGAAGAACTAGCAGAAAACTGTATGAATTTTCAAGTGAGTATAAAAACAAGTCACTAATTATCTGAGGTGTCTATAAAAAGTGGTAGCTTGTATTTACTCTGATTTTTTTTCCATTCTGCAAGAACTACATTATTTACCCCATGATTGTGATGACTCATAGAATCTAAAAATATTATGTTCCAAAGCTTATATTTTTTCTCAAAAAAAAATACACCAGAGAACAAGTTTTAAAAGCAATTTTCTTTGTCTCTTTCCAAAGTATTACATTTAAAAGTGTTTTTATATTGTTGTTGGTGAACTTTTACATGACATCACATTATTCTAAATTTTGGGAGAGACAGCACTACACTTCTGTTTCTTTGCAGAAAAAAAGTGACTATGGAAAGCTCTCTCAATATTCTGGGTGAATAAGAACCAAAGTACACCAAACTGGACATTCTTCCACAGGAGGAAAAAACATGAAAGCAAGACCCAATTCTAGGCAACAATTGTTGGCCTGTAAAGACACGTCACACTTAGAACAATATCCAGCCCCA
>NW_010328231.1:4921-40197 GCF_000700745.2 Antrostomus carolinensis | reverse complement strand
GGATAACGCTGATTTATGTACAATGAAGAAGCTCAAAAATGTTTTAGGACCTGTGGCTGACAGCTCATCCATACCCTGGTTGTGACAGTCACAGAGTTGTCAAATGAGGATCAAGCTTTGCAATGGCTACAAAGCTGGTTTGCAGATGAAGCTGAAAAAAATAAACTCCTGCTTGCAAAATTCTAAAGGTTAAACATGTACTGACATGCATCTTTAAGGCTTAGTTTTGAAATGAACAGATTAAAAGTAATGCAAATTCTGAAGAGGTCATGTCAGATAACAGTGATACTGACCAGAGCCTGAAATCTTTGTCTTTCAGTGAATTTCAGTTTGTAAGGCTTTATGTTTGACTTCTATTACTTTGAGCTTTTGCCCTGGAATATTTTAAATTAATGTTTTAAACATTAAAATATATGCTTAATTATCTTCTTCTTCTTGTTCTTCTTCTTCTTCTTCTTCTTCTACTTCTTTCTCTCCTTTTCCTTCCTCTTCTTCTTCCCTCTTCCTCTTCCTCTTCTTTTTTAGACTACTCACCATGTTGTTATTTTTTGTCATGTGTATTCTTGCAGAAGGATTAGATGTCTGCAGTGATTGCATAAATCAACTCAGCTATGTCACTACTTATAAGTTTGCAGTGTGTTAACTCTCTTCATAATTTACATAATGTTTAAATAATATACCTTCTTTTTCCCTTATCCCTACATTAATGTGATTAGAATCAGTGGAAGCGCTGTAATTTTCTTGTAAGGTGTACTTTCCACCTACACTTGCTTATTACAAGAAGTATCATTTCTAAAATGAGCAGCCTCTGATCAGTTTAGCTGTCAAAAATATTTTTTCCAAGAACAGAAATACTTTATAAAATATATTATTGTTTCTACTTAGTATTCCAGTTAAGGTAAACAAACAACAGAAAATTGTTGCTTTGTCGTACTTATTTCCATGCCTGCATCTAACTGTAAGTAGCAGTGGAATACATCTTCTGATATATTATGCAATTAAATTGATGGATGGTTAATTGAGTCAGTATGGCATACCATATGTGTACTCCTGACCTGAATGTCACTGGTCAGATTAAGGCTTCACACATTTGGTTGAAGAATATGTGCTGTTATTGAGGATGGGATAAGGATTTTAGTCCATGGAAAAAATAATCATATCTGACTTTTCTCTTTGGTTGTTGGAGCCCTGGCTTCTTAGGAGTCCAGCTCTAAAGGACTTTAAAAATAATGAAAGTTATTAATTAAAAACTTACTGACATCACAGCCATTAACTTTGGCAGGCTTTTCCATTAATTTATTTGATCTCCTTTATTACATGACATATCCTCATCATAGTATTTAAGCCTTTGCACATCAAACTTTAGACCTTACTAGATTTTAATTTCTGTTTTTTTTTAATTATTCTAAACATCATCTTGTTTAAAGAAATAAAATATTTTCCTTATCAGTGAGCATAATACATACATAAGCAATAAAGTAACAGAAGGAGGGGAGCTCATATATCTTTAATGACAGTGACACATAGACATCAAAACACATATAGACTCTCATACAGAAACATGCATGTATATATAGTTACATCACAGTTGTAAATAACGGATATTTTTAGAAGTGCCTTGCTAAAACATAGTTTTCACAATGATTAGTCCTAGGTTTTTGCAGATTTAATATTTCTCTTTTATCTTATTTATCTAAAAAATGTTTAATGACATGCTATTTCTTGTCAGCTATTTTGCATATTTTTCTTCTAAACCAGCTATTTTGGGAGCTATTTTAGCTGCACAAATGTTTTAAAGTAAATTATGTTATTTTACAAAATTATTACAGTAGAACATACATCTGAGCAATAATGTTTTATCTTTGACATTGCTTTGATGACTCATCCATTTTGACAGGTAACTGTCTGCTTTAAAGTTATTTAGTATGCATCAACACTGAGATAAAATGAGACTTGAACAATATGTATTATAGAAGCAAAAAATATACTGTCATTACATGGTTAGAAAAACAAAGATTTATTATGGGGGAAAAAAAAAGCTAATAGAGGAATATCTTTGATTCAGTCATTGTTCATTGTATCAAACTTGTGTATCCTTTGTCCACTGACTTAACCTAGAAAAAGAGTGGTACTGTCTCTGCTGCATAATTTGTTACTGCCACATTGAGGAAGATTATGATAATGTACATATAACAAAATTGACAACAATGGAGGAGTCCTATAATTGTGAACTAAATTCAAGGAGGCTGCTCTGAGCATTAGAACTAACAGTGTCTTCATTATGATTAGCTTACCTTTTCAAGTGTTCTGCTAGGAACCTCTATCACGTAAATTGAGGCAGGAACTTTATTATCATCACTATAGCAACTGCAGGGAATTTTATTTCAAAACAGTTGGCTACCTGAAAATTTTCTCGAGATGGAAAGAACAGCAGATGATATATATATTTTAATTCAGTTTCATTTA
Organism: Antrostomus carolinensis; assembly: GCF_000700745.2. Lineage (NCBI taxonomy): Eukaryota > Metazoa > Chordata > Aves > Caprimulgiformes > Caprimulgidae > Antrostomus > Antrostomus carolinensis. Next base: position 37,731 of record NW_010328231.1, on the reverse strand, counting down.
TTCCTATTTTGAAGGGTTCCATAGATGAGTGTAAGGCTTTTTTTTTTTTTTTTTTTTTTAAGACAAAATAGCCAGTTTAATCTTAAATTGTTTTTTCTAATCCAGCTTTTTTACTAGGACTTCGGTTGTATCATTATATGTAAAATATTAATTATGGTAAAATACACAGTATTTCAAATTGCCCCATTTAATGCACAATTCTCTTCATTATTTAATTTTTGAGCTTAGCTGTTACCTGGCTTTTCTTTCAACTTTGATCTTAAATCACACAACCTTTCAGCAAGAATAGTGAAGTGTGCACTTTTAAAATTATTTTTCCATGGTGTTATTGTATTTTGTGCCTAAAGAAAAGGAATAACTACACAGATGAATTTGTAGAGGATGGGAGTGAACTGTAGATGCACATAGAAACTGAATGCAAATACAAGGAAGTATCTTTTTTTTTTTCTTTTTTTTTCTTTTTTTTTTTTGTCCACAAAAGGACTGATCATGTGTTCACAGCTGGAATTTTTATGCAGAACCCTGTTCTCCTAAAATTGCACAACCCTTCTATTGTTGCACTTCCGTAATTATAAAACCAGCATCATGTGTCAGACAATAGCAATGCTTCAGAAATTGGCATGTCTTTTAATGCAACTATACAAATTAATTACTTTTTTATTCTTCTTTTGCTCAGTGATATTCTGATTTTCTTTAAAATGAAGAGAGCAAAAAGACAGTGTTTTGAAATATGTGTTGTTTAAATGAGCAGGGAGAAATAGAGAAATATTTCAGCTGACTTGAAACCCTTTACCTCTGCAAAAGATAGGAAGAAGTGTAAAAATTCTTATTATTTATGCATTGGGGCTAGTGTTCGATTATGAAAGTGCTGTGTATCTCAAAGGTACCCCATATGAGACATTTCAGTCGCTGTTTTAACCAGTGCCCATTTTTTATTTAAAAATGCAGTATAAAGTTTCCCGCAATCTGCATTAATGAGAAGATCACATGATGGGTCTTCCTTAACTCTCTTTGACACTCGCATCTTCCTTGTAGCCAAATTTCTCTAAATTTCTTTAATCTTCTCCTAATAAAGAAGAATATTTTGTGCATTGGACTGCAGTTTGTTCTTCTACTGTGAAATGGAAATATGTTCATTTGCTTTCACAGAAAGAAAGGCATTTAAAGAGCTGCAGAAGATGAGAATGTAAGACTGAATGCAAAACAGTCAATACAGTTGAGCGTTTCGGATATTTCACATGAGGCTCAGTTTAGTCTGACTCAGTTTTAAGAATCTCACCGAGGCACCTACCTTAAAAGTCAAGTTGTCCCAAGCTCCTTGCATAATTCATGAAGAAAGGTTGCCCTTCCAGAACATAATCAGAATTGTTCTCTGGAAGTGTCTTTCTTCTTCCATGGACTATCTAGAAGCCTAGGTTCATTGCACTCTTCCTTTACTAGCCTCACTTCAGTAAAAATCTGTCAGGTCAAAATATTTTCACTCACAAACCTCTCATAGTGTAAAGATATATTTTTCCGTTGCAATATGTTTGCATTTTCTGGTTGTGTGGAGTTTCTAGGGTTTGTTTGTTTGTTTATTTTGGTTTTGGTTTTTGTTTTGGTGTGGGGGTTTTTTTTGTATCTACAAAAGCTTGAAGAATATGAAAAATCCCAGGGGGGTAGGTCTTGAATGCATTGCTGTTAATGGGACTTTTGCCAGTGACTCCCCTGGGTCAGTATTTCACCCTTGTACACAAATTGAGTCAATTAACAAATGTCCATGTCTTGGAATTGCCAGTGGGATGAGTCTGGGTAACTATGTAATAACCAGAGATTAAATTATTTTTTGGCGTTACTTAAATAATTGATAAAATAATATTAGGTATTATAACCCATAAAAATACAAGTGACTGCTTTCTATAAGAAAATGCTAGTGCTTTGAAAATTTATTGCCAGACACTGAATTAGCCATTGTAAAACATTGTTGATTCATTTTGCAGCTTAAAATACTTTTTAAATTGAGATCTCAATTTATTAAGGCAAACAATCTGTACACCAATCCATTTGGGCCATCTCTAATATTTACTGAAATCCCATCAGCACCAGCCTCGATCTACATGGATATAGCATTCTGCTGGCATGTATCAACTTGCAGTGTTAGCACTTCTGCAATGTACAGAAAGCTATGTACCTGTTAGGGCCTTCAAAACACCTGCAGGCTGTGCTCCCTCTTCACTCTCTCTAAGGGCTTTGGCTGCCTTTTCTCAGGGTCATCTCCGATATGGTGCAGCTTGGTCAGAGCTGCAGAAGGAAGAGCCTTGTCAGGAGCTCCCACCTCTCTTCACCTGGGAGCTGACTATGTATTCAGGGCCTCACCCTGGGTTCTCACTGCAGTCTGTCTTCGTACCTCACTGATCCTGACCCTGACCCACTGAAACTGACTTTCTGGCTTGATACTGGACCTGGACATCACTAGGGACCTTTCTGTGATTCCTGGGCTGAGGCTGATCCTGGTCCCCATCACAGACCCTGCCATGCACTTCTCATTGGGCACAATGGAATGGCACCCCATCAGTGTGGCACTGAACGATCTGCCTGACCATCACCCACGAACCCTGGTTCACATTCCCTTGCAGAGTAGCTCCCTCCCCTTGCTCTCCAGTAGTACAACCATCAAGGGCCAGCCAGCAGGAGAAAGGAAAGCAATACTCCAAGAGGAGCTGGTCAAGAACATCACTGGTTCATTTCATTCTTGGTGTCTGCTTTGATAAACTTGCATCTGGAAAGATTTTCCTATCTAGAATGTCAGATTTTGGTCAAGACATAAGAGACAGTATTTATATCCTAGCTTAGCCAATAACATGTTGATTCTCAAGAACATAGAAAAGCTGATTGAAATCCCTTTGTTGGATACAGGGCAGTGACTTGAACATGAGCTGCTATACAGCCCATTTTATCTCCTCAGTTCTCATGTACTCCTTTATGAAAAAATATTCTACTTGGTAAAGCAGACATTGTGCCAGAAAAATTAACTATTAACTCCACAATCAAAATATTAAAACGCTTGTTTGTGATTGTGATTTAGAAATTTCAGCTTTGAATTCTACTGTAATTAATATTTTGGCAAAATAGAACACCTCCAAAAGATGAACTCGCGGCAAATACCATCAGACTCAAAGACTGCGGCATTGACCTGGGATGCTGGGACCTGGAAGGTCCCTTGAACCCTACTTCTCAAGTGCAGATGAATGAAAGAAACAACACACAACTGGCTATCCGAGGAAAGCTGCATGGTTTTTTCTCAATTGTTTGTCCTCAAATTCTCTTTATTAGGAAAAGGAAGATGTCTTGTGGAGAAGAATGGAAAATTTAAATTTTTTTGGCTGGAAATTTCAACTTTTTCCTGTCTGTCCAAAGGGACATCTTCATATTCTGATGGCCTAATAGTACCAACTCAAATTTTAAACAAAAAATAAAAAATCACAGTCTGACTTTCATGTCTGTTCTCTTTTCTTGAGCGTCAAATGTAATTTTTTTTCATAAGAAGTTGCTTTTCAACATTTCTGGTTCTCCATCATTTTCAAACTTCTGAAATGTTGGAAATTATAACTCATGCATAATACATTAGGTGAAAATTCTAGAAATGTTTTTGCTTTTAATTCATTTAGGAATCAAATTAATCTAATTTTTCTCATTGAGTATATTTTTATTTCTTGTAAAACAATCATTAAAACATTTGAAATAATAGAAGTGGAATAAAAAAGCATGTCAAATACGTAGTTTTAATAATAGATTGCATTGTTAAGTCAGAAAGAATTAAGTAATTGTAAACAGTAAATATTTTAATGCATGTTCTCCTCGTGGCTTGTTAATTCAGTTACTTACATTAGAATAGTTGCATAAGAAAAAGAGCATTTTTTGCTAGATCGCTTATTATAGAAAGCTTTTTTTTTAAGTTTATGCATTTATGATACATATGAATGAACAATATTGTGCTTATATCTAATTTAAGAAACATGTTTCTAAGGAGTTAAGAATGTATCCAGGACAGAAGAGAAGGGGAGGTATCTCACTCTGTTAGAATAAAAAAATGGACAAGGTTCCTCTAAGGTCGTTCTATTCAGGATATGAAGTTTGGACAGAGGACTATCCCTGAATCAGGAGCTTGACCAAGAGTAGCCCATGGGGTTGAGTGAAAACTCATCAATCTGTTCAGTTAAGAAAAGGGAGGAAGAGAATGGGAATTTATAAGTAGGTCTTTTGAGTCAAGAACTTCTATAATGGTAAAATACAGATAAAAAAGATTTCCACTTGAAGTATTAAACACATAAATATTCTTACAAATATAGGGTATCTTTTTCAGAACCTTTGTAACTCTCTGTGAGCCTAAGTCTCATTAACTGCAAGTGATTTAGACACTTTTGAAATCCTACATTACATACAAGTAACAAGTATTTTTAAAATAGTTACCAATATTCTGTCCTCAGTGTCTAAATAACTTGTAATGGGAAAAAAAATAAAACAGAACAAAACAAAACCTAACTACGGCTAGGCATTAATACTGTCCAGAGCAGAAGGTATCACTTTTAATTGAACACACAAGTTCAAGTAGAATTAAGCCATCTTTTAAATATATATAGAGTACTTCATGCTTTGAATGACTCACCCAGTTTTCTTCATGGAAGCCCCTGCAGAGCAATACAGTTATACCTCTTGAGGCACAATAGCAGAAATTTCCCAAAGAAATAAAGGCCTCAGTATGTTGCTTGAAGCATTACCACTTCATCATTCAACTAGAGCACTCAGTGCTACCTCTCCTGGTGCTACCTCTCCTTGGTGAAAACACCAGTGTAGCACAAACACCACCACCAGAAACCCGTCCTACCTCTTAGGGGCTTCATGAATATAGCAAGTAGAGAAAGCTGAGAGAGCATTACTGACACAGTGCCTCTCTAGAGCACCCCTCTCCCTCCCCTTCACTGAAGGCAATTGCCAGCTCCTGTGATGGAAAGTCATCTTTCCCTAAGAGCTGCAAAGAGCCAGCATTTGCTGTACCCTCATTGCACCCACTAAATAAGATATGTATGTGGTGTTTTGTCCAGCTGGAAGGGGAGAGAGAACAGCTATGGGTCACCTTCAAGGCCTCTTTCCCCTTCTTTTGCAGTAAAATGAGGAAATACACATTTAGAAGAGATCATTTTTTCCCTTCTTCCTAGTGAGAAAGTATATCTCAATGGCATGTAATGGAGACCAGTGCTTTTACATGATTCAACCTCAGGAACAGTGTTCTGCTCTTTACTGTACTTTGGCTTGGCTGCTTTTTATGCATTAGTAGTGAAGAGACTTTTCAACATTCAAATGGATGCCAAGCATAGTAGTATAGTGCATTAACCTTTCCCTTTGAGATATTTTAGTTCAACTGGTGGCAGAGAAAACCACAAACTGTGGCACAACTGTCAGTCTTGTAAATGATTTGTGATCATGTAAATGCAGACGCCACAGCTGTCATGTAATCTGCACACAGGCTATACTGGGAATGTAACTCAGACCCCTCTGCTCCAAGAACATGGGCCTTTTCCATTTATACTGTTCCATTAGCTGTTGAAATAGCTTAAAACTAGAACAATTTATCCTTTCCTTTTTGAACTTTAGCAAAATAGGACAGAGCTCTGAACCAGCTTTCATTTACAAACCAAAATTCTCCCAATGTGATTTTCTAAAGCAAACATTTAAATCTAGTGATATCTAAATAGCTGTCAACAGTATTATAGAGAGATCTACAAAACTTTAAAAGTAAAGCTCAGAAACAGATACATTTTCCTGGTTTCAAGTGTCATTGCAAACCACAGATTCATGAACCTGGATTGAATATAACATCTAATTTATGGGTTTGGGTGGAAACCGCCTAAAAGCTGCAAATGCCTTGCAGCTTTTATTGTAAAAGATCCAAAATTCCAGTTCTGGCTAAGATTTGCTTTTTGAGGGAGTTAATTTGAACCAAAAAATCACAAAGCAATACTAGGGAGAAAAGAAACCATGCAAATTGAAGTCAGTAAAGCATGCACCAACATTTTGGAATCCAAATAAGGCATAGATCTCTCATGCACCTCCTTTTGCAGGCCCAAGTTAAAGGACTGTCACAAAGTCCATCAGGAATACACCTCTGTCCAACAGAAGACAAGTTGGCTGCTTATTCTCCTCTCTCTTTAAGAGAGATCTAAGGATCAAAAGGAATTTTACAGGCCACAGGAGTCAGAAACATTAACAAGCATGAAAGAAATTTTCAAATCTCCTATTATTTGTTGATAAAAGGTAGCAATGCTGACTCCACTTGCTTCTGAGTAACAGATTATTTATTCCTATACATTTATTCCTATTTTTCTGAAACTTAATATGGCGCTATTCCAAAAGTAGTACAGGAAACTATATTCTCAGCTACTACATTTAAACATAACAGCTTTACTGAATATAGTTTTTGTACTTTATTTGTTTGTTTATATTCAGGGACAGTTTGCAATTCTTTCCACCAACCCACCCTACCTCAATTCATTGAACCTATAGGTCTTCAGGTAATCATATAGCAAAGACTAGAACAGAGATGTAGTGTTTAGTTGTTGCTTCCAAAATCTAGACTGCCAGGAAGTAATGAAACCTCAGGAAATACGCTCTCATGTAGAGCAGGTTGTGTCTGTGCTTGAGAAGGTTTAAATCAGTTATTTCTTAGAATACCCTGTGATGAAGACACTGCTACCAACTGCTTTTCTTGTCACTAGCTCATCAGGGCAATAAACCAATTAGTTGTTTCTATAGTAAGGGTCATTTCCTACTATTTTCAATTCTTGGTAGGGATACACAGCACTCCACATATTTACAGAGTCAGCATTTTCAGCTCATTATGATTGCAAATGGACGTTTTTCTTCACAAAAGTAGTTTTGTTGTCAAAAAGGACTTGTCACGTTGCTGTTTTATGAAGTGCTGGCACAATATGGGGGTGTGGGGTGAAAAGGAAGAGAGCAGGAGGTAGTATGTTTCTCGAGTTATTTGGTCCTCAATTTGAAGTAGCCACATGCTGCTTCTAAATCACTATTGTCAAGAAATGTCAGTATATTCCAGAACTAAAGCTCGCATCCTTCTAGAGGTTTAAGATTTCTCATTCAAAACATCTATCTATAGATAAATTACTTTACCCTTGAAAATTAAATATGCTTGAGAACTTAGATTGTGTCTTCTGGTTTGTATGAATGTCCATGTACTTATGGCTTTGGAAGGAGGCATCAGTACCTTGTTTTGCCAAATTTGACCTTACAATGTACCATGTCCTTTGGGAAAAGCTGAACACCCTTATGTTCTACTATGTTCTCAACAGAAATTTGGAAGGGTTTGCTCCAGGAATGATCTCATACAGAGTAAATAATTACCTCATGTGTTAATTGCCATGGAATCACATCACAGCAACTACCACTGGGGTAATGATCCTGACAGATACAGTTGCCAAAGTAAGGCAAATGACTGACAGTGTAGTGCTGTGGTTTAACCCCAGTCAGTAACTAAGCACCACACAGCTGCTCACTTACTCCCCTCCAGGGGGATGAGTGAGAGAATCAGAAGGGTAAAAGTGAGAAAAATCATGGGTTGGAACAAAGACAGTTTAATAGGTAAAACAAAAGCTGTATGAGCAAGCAAACCAAAATAAGAAATTAATTCACTACTTCCCAGATATTCAGCCATTTTCAAGAAAGCAGAGCTCCATCATGTGTAATGGTTACTTAGAAAGACAGATGCCATCACTTCAAATGTTCCTCCCTTCCTCCTTCTTCCCCACAGCTTTTTTATTGGTGAGAATGATGTCATATGATATGGGATATTCCTTTGGTCAGCTGTAGTCAGCTGTCCTGGCTGTGTCCCTGCCCAACTCCTTGTACATCTCCAGCCTACTCACTGAGAAGCAGAAGAGACCTTGGCACTGTATAAGCACTGCTTAGCAATAACTAATGAATTCTTATGGTATCCACATTGGTTTGGTCACAAATCCAAAACACAACACCATAGCAGCTACTATGAAGAAAATTAACTCTTCTCACAGCCAAACCTAAAAAATGTATTCAGGCTCCCAGAAGTGTCATCATCAGCAAAATATCTGGACACTATTTATCTGTTGAGCATTGAGCATTTGTCATGTGATCCAGGTAAGACATAATAATTAGAATTAGCATTCAGACCTTACACTAAAATTAAGCCCAGGTCACTATTTAGAAGATTTAGGTAGCTGATAAGTATGGCAGTTGTGAAGAGCTTTCTTTACTGTAGATAATGTGTCTTGGGTTACACTTGGGACCTAGGAAAAGAGTCTTCATGAGAAGCATAAAAGTAAGTTCCTGCTCTGGTGAGGATTGCCCTTCAGAGCCATAACTTCCTTAGGCATACTCTGGAGTCCTGAAGAGATAAAAAAGAGAGTTGACATGGGCATGAACATGAGTCTTTTTCTTCCCTCTGTGCCCTCACAAAAAGTAATTTACAAAAAATACCAACACTAAAAACAGATTTCAGTTCCACTTCCTAGGGAGAATACCCTGGATATTGGAACCTCAAAAGTTTTCATATAATAATTTTTCTTGATACACAACCTCTAAAAGTGCTGCAGCAGGATCCAAATGGAAGAGTATCTTGCCTCTTCCTTGTAAATGAGCAAAAAGACAACGGAAAATCCTGATCTTTCCTGTCCCTCTGTTGTAGTTTGTCTTTCTTTCATTGTATATGTTAGAGTGATTAGTTCCACTGAAGCTCACAGTTCTTTAGTTCCATAGGAAGTTTGATGTTAGGTCCTGTTGGAACTCCTGACTTTCCAAAAATTTTAGAGCTCAGTTTTTCTGTTTTTAAAGACCTAACAAAGGTACCATTACTGAAAGAACCAGAAAAGCCACAAAATTAAAGGTAAGCAGCCAGATACAAAATGACAAAAGGGAATAATGGGAAGAAAACTATCTTTTTTTGGAAGATTTCTAATAATCTTAGAAAAAATCTCTAATAGGGAATTCCTCTGCAGGAACTATAGAAGACAAGTTAGGGAGACACTGGTGTAGTGCTTCTGCCACTGCTGCCAGAATTGCAGGCTTTGACTGCTTCTTTGTGTCTGAATCAAAACCATTTCGGTGCATTACTGGGCTCTCCTTCCTAGAACAGACTTCTAAGGCTCTAAAGAGATACTTATGAAGACAGTTGCACTTCCTTCAGGAGGCTAAGGAAGCTCAAGAGATCAGGCTTATTGTGTACAAAGTGCTCTTTCCCACTAAGATCAGAGGTGGACACTGAAGTCTTCAGACTGGAGAAGTGTCATGATGCAGAAATAAAGGATAGAACAACATGGGAGGTTTGAACAAGAGACTCAATAGCTAGTTCAATGATAGCAAATCTCAGCTCCTTACATCTCTGGAGTCATGGTGGAAAGCATCACTCCAAACTTCTGTAAGATTTTTTAGTTTATTTCCAAGAGTAGGAAACACCATTTGGTTTTGCATGTGCAGTTGGAGAAGGGAGACTCAAAAGCTCTCTGCAACTATGAGGCCTGAGGCAACTGGTGGTCCAAGGAAAGGCTGTTATGTTTACTCTAATGGCTCTTTTGCACTGACTCTGGGGAGGGATATCAATCCAGAGTCCCACCAGGGTTTAAAAGGTGGTAGACAGAGATCAGGAATAAAATGTGTTGTTATTCAAACAGTACCACCTCTTTTGAAGTAGAGAACTAATCCTGCATACATTCAGGACACAAGATCTGAAAGGCAGGCTTAATGGGAGGTAATCTGTTCAATGTCCTTTCCTTTTGCATGGCTAGAAATAGCTACGGGATCTGCCACAGTTTATTTGTCCTTTATTTTTTTTTAATCTTTTTTTTAAATAATATCTTGCATTTTACAGTTCCTTTCGTCCTAATAATTCTTAAAATGCTGTACAAATTTAACAAACAGATATATAACCTATAGACTGAGATTATTCATCCACCACTGTAACACAATCAGCACAACAGTTATTTAAGAATGAAAGTATTGCTGCACATTGGTCATGACTGGCAACTATTCTTGCTTTTATGTAAGGTAAGTGGTGACATCTTCACAGCTGCTTCTGAAAATGTTCCTTTGCAAGGTACAATACACAGTTGTGTATTTTGTGGAAATTATGCATTCAAGGCAAATGCTGTGTGAAAAACATACATCCACATGTAATTAAAGACATGGGCTAAGGAATTCTCAACTGCAGCTATGAAGTGTTTTGATTCTGCAGAAGTACATAAACTGATAATCTTGGGCCTAATCTTGTCCATGTTCAAATTTACAGAGCTTTCATAGAATCCCAAAGGAATTCTCACGGAAAAAGCAGCAGTTCATTGAATGAATGACTTCATTCTACTTTTTTGTGGTGTTGCAGGTGATAAGAGTATCTCCTACCAGTCCTCTTGAAAGTCAGGCTCATAAATACTGAGGAAACTGAATGGCTTGTCTGCCCATTGATTGGAAATACACAGACATATCAGCCACAGAAATCAAGTGTTCCTCAAGGGGAAAAACAAAACAAAACAAAACAAAACAAAATAAAATAACCTTCTTCCATAGATGACTAGGAATAGGGAAACACGTTAAAAAGCACCTTCTCATTCTCTCATATTTCTGTGAAGCCCTAAGCCTCTGCAACCCTGCTCTCAATGTTTGCTTTCAAGGTCACTTCATGGGTGTTTTTGTACAGCAAGGTACAAAAATCTCTCTGATCTCTGCACGAAGGAGGGGATGCTTCAGAAGTGACAGAGGGCAAGAAGCTCAGTACACAAACCTTCTCTCTTCCTTTGAAAGGACAATGCTGAAGCTGGAAAGATCTAACCTATCTCAGGATCACAGGGTCAGCATAATTTTCCTGCTGCAACTTAACATGCCTGCTTCTGAAAATTTTGGCCCAAAGAAGGCATTTAGCTGGATTAATCTACCTTTGGTCATATTATCTCATGTTTGGCTAAACAATTACAAATGTGGAAGACATGTGGAAGTGGTAACACCATTTGGAAGGTGAAAGAATTTTGGTAGATCAGCAGCCTATCACTGAGGCTGCTGGCAGCCTGTCTAATGTATCTATAATTCAAAATTTTGAAGCTCCTATGGTATGGATGTGAAAGGAGATTGCAACCCTATGCATTTTATGCTTTGCTGTTGTAATATGGGTGGATGATGACACCAAATATTTGGTCTGGAACCAAGTATGCTGCATATGTATGCATTCAGAAACCTGAGCCAGACTAGAATGCTCAAATAATTTATGAATTTTTAGTAGTCTTCCTACTGTAAATGTTTAAAGCTGTAGCTTAGTAATAAGATATTTGATAGCAGTGCTCAAAAAGACACCACTTGAGAGTTATTGAAAAACATCTACAGAGCTTAAATGTTTTTAAGGAAAATAAAATTATTTGGCTATCTTTCTTCCCTCTCTGAATAAACACCACAGAAGCAGCTAAATAGAGATGTAAAGCAAACAGTTGAAAAGTCAGCTTGCAACTTGCATAAAACCAAATGAGATAAAATAGATTCCAATTGTGTTTCAGTACCAAATAAAGCAGATTGTGATTTTATGTGCGTGTGTGTGTCCATATATATATGCATACATATGTGTGTGTGTGTATTTACACATGCATGCGTACACACACACACACACACACACAAACACACACGAATATATATAAATGTACACACATACAATTTAAAAAGCAACAAAAAAGGCTTGTTGGAGGCTTATATTGTGCTGATTGTTTTACCTGTGATTGTAATCTGCATCATCCTACCAGATACTGTTTCAATTAAAAAAAGCCACTAAATTAACTAATTTGTTATTTGTATAAAGTATTTATAGTAATTGATTGTGTGCCACGGATTTGTGTAAACTTGTAATATGAAGGAAACCATCAAGAACACAATATTTATTTTCCCTGTCTAATGTGCCATAGTGTTTCCAAGATTGCAATGCTGCAAATAAGAGTAATGTCTGATAGGGCACATTGAACAGTTCCCCAGAGACCCTGAAAGGACAGCATACGATAACTTTCAGGGCTCCATTTATAACAGCAAGATTTTCTTTAATGTTTATATGTTTTTAATATGAACTATGTAAAAATAATAAGAAACGCTATGGAGATGAGTATTTTTTTCTATTGCATTAATCTTAATTGGCTTTTGTTTTTCTTCATTGCTACAGTACTTGCTTTCCTCCAGAAAGATGCAAAATGCTTAACCCAGTATAATTATGCATATACATTCTTATTCCATTAGTAATTCATGCTTTAATTATATTTGTCATTTGGTCCATTGTATATTTGTGTGACTCAGAGTAATTTAAAAGTGTTTAATTTTCACAGGTTTCTACTATTTTTCTATAGATAAATTAGGAAAGATTGGGAAATTGCATACTGAAAATTGAAATGAGGACTACACAATCCATTTTGAGACTTGCCTTTTGGTGTTTACCTCAAAGCATGTTTCTGTGTGTGTGCATGATTTACATTTAGTAATATCTAAGTGCAAATAGTAATCATACACCAAAGTAAACTGGACTATATGCAATTGCTTCCTCTGTTTCTTCAATTGCAGTGGCAATCCCATAGATTCCAATCTTGACAGGTAGCATAATTAGAAAATTCTCTTTGTCTTATTAAATGTGACTCTTCTCAATAGAATTCACTTCATTGCAGGCAAAGAACAGAAAATATACTTCAAATCTAAAATGGGAAATCAAGGGGGACTGTTTTATTTTTATCTGTCTTTGTGCAAGCGACATTATTATCAAAGGATATTGTAATGCTGAAAATGTACTTTTGGGATTTAAATCACGTATTAGCCTGGAAAGCAAAAAGTGCTGTAGGGCCCATGCAATATATTTTCTCATTAATCTGATTGAAAGATTATCCTTCCTATAGCTATGAAAAGTCTAATACCCATATATCCATCTTTCCTGCTAGTAAAATTCAGCTTTGTGCGTAGTCATTGTCTCTTGTGTCTGAGGTCCTACACTCTTCTTCATTTCTCTGTATAAGCCTATCTGTATTAAAATAAATTCAGAACAGGCCGCCATTTCATGCACACGTTTTGATTATTTCATAAGCTGCTGAGGAAAATGGAAGTATCAGCAAGTCATGCAGTTTTCTGGTAATGTAATGCTGTCATTACCTCAGTGGTCATGTGAAAAAGTTTAGCTATAATATCTTTGACAAATGTTCAGTGAGTCAAAACAGTGCATTTAAATGAAATGCAGATATGAATAAGCCATTATTACAATCACAACTCCAGCTTAGAAAATATTAAATATGAATATATACACTTTCACAGTAACCTGACATTTGTAATACATAACTAGCTGTGCATTTCTCACACACACACACCCCCCCTCCCGTTTTCCTCCCCATCATCCCCCAGATTGAGAATAGAGGAAGTCATTTTGATCAGAGGCTGCACACAGTAATTGAAGACACTCCTGATGATTTCATGCAATCAGAGTGGCACATTATTTGTGATGAAAATTAAGTAAAGAAGGAAAGCAGATTTATAGGTTGTCTTGCTTATGGTCAACTCCTTTACAAAAGATTAGAGATTTTATTCTAACCACCCCAACTGCACATGTACTTTTCCACAGCATAGATTTACTGAAATTTTCATATAACCTTAGTCATAACTTGCAGTACCTCACAATTTTAAGCTTTTAATGAAACTACAGAAGATGTCTTAAACTGAATGATTTCTATTCTGAGCCCTTTGAGTGCTGATAGCATGAACAGTATAGATGGTTCTAGCCATAACTGTCACACAGATAATATTCTTTTATGCCTCAAGACACTAAGATGGTGCTGTAGATAACCAAAAGGAATAAGCTGCCACCATCACTAATCTGCAGCTTTGAAACATTATATCTTTTGCATGGTTAAGAGAAGGTAAAATTACCTAGAAGTGTAATATAGGAGACATTTTTAAGTGAACATAGAAGAGTTTTCGTATTTTGTAATCTATATCCACTCTGGATAAAATCAACGAAGTCCCCCTTTCTGTGTGTTTATGGACAACAATTGAAAATGCGAAAGAAGCTGAAGCCTTTGAATCCTCCTAGGATATTTTGCACTAATGGAGGGAAATTGAAATATGGGAAATAGTTAGCCTTATTGTTCCCTTCAGAGTTTAACTTTTAAGATTCTTCATATAGACTTTTGGTTGGTTTTATAATACATGTAACAGATTTTGTCCACAATAATATCCACTTTGTGCCAGAGAAGTATAATTTCTGTTGATTATTTTTCAATATGTAAAAGCAAATGCTACTGAAACTTTAATAAGACACTGAACTTTATTTACATGTGTCATAGTTAAGCTCACCAAATTAAAAATAAAACCATATTGGAGTACAAAGTAACGCAAAAAATTAACACTTTTACAAAGACCGTTCCACTTTAAAGTGGAAATACCTACAAATACCCTTGTTTATTTGTGTTCTTTAAAAATATTTCTGAACAAATGTTTTTAGCATTTGTGTTGCATAAAGTAATTCATATTATTTGTCTTCTGTAACAGCCTATGTGTACTACCATTAAAAACTGATTTACAATAGACAAATAAAATCAAAACCAGTATAATTTTTGCTAGCTAGATTTTTTTTCCTCTCAAAGTTTAGAAATCCCTAGTCAAAAATCCTATTGTTGTGGAAATACAGCCTGACATGAAAGTGTCAGGGAAGCAGTGAAGGAAAAATGATGAACTAAACATCAGCAGAGTTTGATCCACTATAAAACACATTTTCTGGATGTGTATTTTAGATACTGTAGTACACTTTCCAGAGAAAATAGAAATTCCACTCAAAAGTCTCAAGCAGTATGCACATTTTTTTTTTTTTAATTGAACACATGAACTACTAATAATAATCTGTTAATTTGTGCTCAAAAATATAATCATTATTTGGACAAAAATACAAAGCATGTAGGATGCTATTAAAAGCACAGCAGTACTTGAAATCGAACCATGGTGACTTGTTGTTATGGCATGCTGACATTATTGGTTCTTGTATACAGTTACATAATGATCTCTGAAGCCAGATTTTAAAAATGGTTTGTAAAGCAGTTAAGGGACATCAAAATCTGGCTTCAGCATCAACTTTCTAAGCTTCCATGCCAATAGATACTTATGATTCTTCTGTGTAAATAACTGCATGCAGTTGACACTAAACCAAAATACAATTACCTTTCTTCCCACTGCAAGAGATATGGGGTGTAGCAAAGAATTTCAGACTCTACTTCTAATTAAAAATGGGATTTTAATCTCTTATCTTGCCATAGATTCAATTAATGCAGGTGCTCCCCATCCTCAATTCCACTTGACTTTGAGTGGTTCTACAGCCTGTCATTGCTGCTTTTATAGCAAAACCAGGTTTTCAGTCAGGAGGTGATTTGGAAACCATGTATATTTTGATTGAGAAAAATCCCAAGTCCTAAGGAGAAATACTGAGTCAGAAACAGGAATTCATCCTCATTTTATGACTCCACCCATTACCCTGCTACAAACAGTCCTGATATTAATTCCAGAATGATTTTAAAGGAGCTACCCAGCAACTAGACATATTACACAAGTGCATGGCACTGCCATTAACATATATTTACATTTACATACATTTTTGGCCCTTGTAGTGGATGAAGCAAAAGTTTTTTACTGACTATTTTGCCACTGCTGTTCACATAGCCCATTTGAGTCTCACTGCCAGAAGAGCTCACAAACAGTCAAAAACAAAGGATTCTCTGTAGGTCTATCCCTAGCTAGCTTTATCTAGTTACAAATTCTAGAAGATGTGTTATTTAAAATAGCTTCTCTGGAAAATTAATATAGGGTCATCTCATTAATTAGTTGTCTTTTGTTTTCATTTGTATCAACACTGTATTTAGAGAGCAAGACAAAATTTAATATTGAAACAGAAGTGCCACAGCAAATTCTATTACTGCACTTCCTCTGAAAACATCTATGGATACAGTTGTCCTGAGTAAATCTAAAGATCTGCTTTACACATTGCCATTTGGTTTATTGCAAATAAAGGAAACAGAAGTGATTAAGATACAATTTGGATTCATGTGGACTAAAACAAAATCAGGAAGTTTTAGTACAAGAACAATATTGACAAGCTGGTCTGAATGCAGTGGTGGTCTACCAAAGCAGTCAGCAGCTGGACAGACTGAGAACTGGTTTGGTTCAGCTTTACAAAGAGAAGACAACTTAATGCTGTCTGTGATTTCCAAATAGGAGCGTTCAGAGCAGACATTCTGACTCTTGTCTAAAAAAGATGATCTCTAGCTGTCCCCATCCACCTTAAAAGATTCTGTGATGCTATTATCTTGAAACTTTAAGTCAGTTAAGTTGGCTATTCAACTTCAAATTTAGACAAGTGCCCCCCAAACTGACATTGTCTGCATAGTACAGAGAGGAAAAAGAAGGTGATATGCCCAAGCAGTTTTGATCTTGCAGAACAGTGTACAGGGTTTCCTTAGAGTGCATAAAATACAAATTAAAAAACCACTAGTGCTCATATACAAAAATCAAACTTGAAATGTGTGGTAAAGTACCAGAGCTAACTGCTTAAGATATTATATACATAATTTAATTTTCATGAAGATTCTCAAAGTGTCAGATGATACTTCCCAGCCCATTATTACTAGGCTAAAAGGAATGGTGTGTAATGTTGAAGGCATCTTTGAAACAGTATGAGTGGTATTTGAAATTTTCAAATCATTTTCATCATATAATTTTAGCAACACACCGGAATTAGTACAGTACTAGTAATATACATACTGGAGAAGCAAGTACTGCATAGATGAGTTTATATGAGTACTTCCATTTTATCAAGTACTATAGTCTGTTATTCTATGCAGTAGTAAAGCAATGATAAATAAGTTATGCGGTAAATATAATGTTATGAAAAATATGACTGCACAGCTCATCAGTTATATGCCATTTCACTTTTTTAAAACTTACAAGGTTTACACAGTATAGAATACAGACATTATAGCTGAATTTTTTAAAAGGGCAGATTAATTTATGACCAATAACATCATCTCTGGTTATATTGCAAAAATAAGCTTTATCAGATCTTATGCTTCTGGACATAAACTGATCATTGAAAAGGTCAGGATATAATTTTTATGCACACACACAACTTTTTTCTTTGGATAAAGTTTTCGTTATTGTTGCTTTGTATTTTGTGGAAGCTAGAGAAATTAATCAGTAAAAGTAGCAGATCACTGCATCTGATAAGACTTTAATGAGTCTAGAATTGTCTTTTTGATTCTAGAATATAGTTTCTTTAATCAAAAGGAATACATGGCCATATCCTGTTACTAGTCACTGTAACTGTCTAGCAGTTTTTTTCTTTATGCGGAGGCTGGTAATGCTTCTAAATGAAAAATAATGCTATTTTCCCCTCATGCTTTGGGGAAATGAAATATTAGTAAGGGTACTATAAATCAAATGTTCAAATATCACAGAAGTATCACATTGAAATAGGTTACCAGTTAGAAACCAAGGACTTCTGTTGTTACTATTGTTTTGATTTCCATTCCAGACAGATCTTGTTGAGACATATCATGTAATATTGTATAAAACATTTGAATAAATCTCGCCTTGTGTAGATATAAAACTCTGCCTTATTTACTACAAGAATTGAGAACAAGACTGGTCAATCTAGAAAAAGTGTTCTCAGTGTTAAGGCCTCTCTGTAGAATTTGATTCACTACAAAATAATTAAGTTGTTCAGAGTAGTTCCCTAAAGCAAAACCTTTTACA
Organism: Antrostomus carolinensis; assembly: GCF_000700745.2. Lineage (NCBI taxonomy): Eukaryota > Metazoa > Chordata > Aves > Caprimulgiformes > Caprimulgidae > Antrostomus > Antrostomus carolinensis. Next base: position 19,923 of record NW_010328231.1, on the reverse strand, counting down.
GTTGGTTGTTAATTGAGTTTATCCAATCTGAGAAACGTGCGCTCTCATCTTCAGAAGAACTGAAAGCTTTTAGCTGCAATTTTAATAGGTACTGTATTCTGAGCACATGATATTCTAGAATAATGCTATTAATTAATGTTAAAAACTCAATCTGTCAGGTACACTACCCAAACTTAGTGGATTATTTTTATGTTATTCTCTCTATGCATTTGATATCTGTTGCAAAATGAGGACAGCAGAGTTTCCAGGGCATGTCATGCATACTGTGAAGATAAGCCCACACATATACAGCTTTTCAGTTCTGTGGTAATGAACATTATAGAAAAGGCCATTATAAAATTAATAATTTCATATTCAGTGTTGGGTTTGGCTCTTGTCAGGTGAGCAGCCAATGGCAGGGGTAAAAAGAGACATTAGACAGGGTCTGATTCCTTAAGCCTGTCTGTTTTACGCAATGAATCAGGCTGAGGTCTAGTGGGAAAAATAAAATTTGATCATAATATTTTTATGGGCATTTGAACTTGCTCTGGCTCTTAGTTCCATGTGAAATATCTGAGAACAGAGTCATGGTAGGGTCTACTCAATTCTCTATGGGGAGACTTTGAAAGTCAGAGTAGTTCTACTGCAACAAACTAGTCAAACTAATCAGCACTGCGGGAGAAGCCTAAGCTGGATTTCATCTACAGAAAACATCTCTGGAGAATCTAGCAAAATTTCAATTAGGGAAGTGGACAGTGTAACTTTTTCCAGTGCTTGTTTTTCTGATTAAGGTATGCAATGAAATCATATCAAGGTTCAGAAAATAACATCAAGAAGAATTATGCCTCTCCTTTTGGTTTCATTTATATTTTTTAATGTGGTCACTGATGCACTGATGAGTTGGTTGCACAACAGGAAAATTCATGTCCAATATAAGTTCAAACACATTTAGAAGGCTCCATCTTCAGACATGCTGAATGTCCTCAACTCCTTTTACATCCCATAGCAACTAAAGATTCTCAGCACTATGCGGTATTGGGAAATTAATGAGCAATTTATTTAATTCTTTGTTTTGAGATAATCTGTGGAATTTGAGAAGGACAATATAATATTTGTAGGTATTATGGAGTGGTAAAAGTGTGTCATAGAAAAAAAAAAAAGATATTTTGCAAACTCTAGTTCAACAAACAGTACCTTGAATTATAATCCCAAGGACCAGTTCAATTACAGTTTGTGATTATAATGGAAAAATAGTTACAGTGCAGCTGGATGTACATAGACATCATTAGAGACTTAAATAGTACAATATGGCTTGTGATATTGTCAGATGTGTGATCCATGACAAAAGGAGAAATCCTGATTTCTCTTCAAACCAATAGCAATATTTTTAGTCTCTCTTAATGAGACAAATTTTGGTAGTAAAATGGTTAATATTTTTACTCAGATGATGTAAAAATGCAAAATATTTAGAAACATCTCCTTCTTGCTAACAAACTGTACTCCAATTTGGTGGATAAATAATACTTTTACAATTATTATATTGGTGTTAGTGTGTTCTTTCCTTTATTTTCTTTCTTTCTTTTTTCTCCGACTGTCCTTTCCCATACTGATTGGTATCTTGTAGTTGACTTCGTAGGCCTAAATTATTTTTCAGGTAACATGCAAGAATTAATGTCATAGTTATCTATAAAATCCTATAGTATGAAAAACTGTGTATATGTTTGAGATAGATGTTCTTAAAAATATCTATAAATAGATAGGAATTTTTTGGAAAGATATTTGTTTGGGGGGGGGGGGGTTGTTGATTTTTACTGGAAAAGCCCTCTACCTGTGGCTTAACGTATTCTTACATGCAACACTTTCAAAGCCAGACAAAATTTCATTTGGACATACAGTTCAATTTGTTAATATAATAAGATACAATTTGCTTTCACCCACAAAGTCCCTTCAAAATGGCCAGTCTTGATGATCCCTTCTTTTCAGGAATTTGTCAGGGCACTAGTCATCAGAGAGGGAAGGCACCGCTTGCACTCACAGAAACCTGCCTGCTCATCAGCACCCATGCTGGGGGCTCCCTTCCATGAGTGAAAAGATCATTCAGTTCTCACTGCTGTTCAGTGTTTGGATGCTCTGTTGCAACTCACAACACTGGTGCTGAGACCTGGACTGAAACTCTGGGCCACCAGTGGCAGTATCTAGGCTAGATTGGAAGTAGCAAATCAAAAGAAAAGAAGGCAATATGCATACTACCTATTTCCAGAGCACAACACTTTTAGTTGCAAGGAATGCTTACAGGGAAATCAAACAGTGTTCATGCACTTTCTACTCAAATGGACAGACATTGACATATAAGAGCATTAGGTCTTCTGTTCCTTCAAGTTCTTCTCTCCAGTGAGAAAGAACACTTTCATGAAGCTTAATTTAAGTGTAAAAAAATCTCTGTGGATGAAATCACTAATATGAATCTCAAAAGGGATATTTCTGAGGTGAAAACTTTCAGAAGAAGCAAGGTTGATTTGATTAAAAGTGTACAAATTCCCAGTGATGTGTGATAATCCTTAAAATGAAAACACTTCCTAAACAGAACACTCTGTATGGGAGAGTATCTTTCAACTTACCTGAAGTTCTTTAGGAACAAAATCCCTATCAAAACCAAATTCTTATGGAATAAGGGAGATCTATTGGAATTAAAGTCACGAGTAACAGATAAGTTCAACAAGCTTATGGTACTTTTGAGGATGTGAACAATTTTATTATAGAAATAAAATTAAATGTTTACTACTAGAAAATATGTGCCTGCTTCCAGCAGAATATCACTAAACAATCAGTCCAGTATGGAGGAATACCCTATTGGCACATTTTATTAGTAAACACAGAAATTTACATCTATGAGTAGTAGAGTATAAATCATGTTGGTCCACTGCTGAAAACTAGTAAACAATCATAGCAGAAAAGTTGGAGAATAGTATGCAAACAAAAACAGCAAAGAAGGCTTACTTGAAAGGCTTATTTTCCTACATTTAGCTATGTGCTATTAAAAACAGTTTTCCCTTCCTTTTCCTTTTTTTCTAAAGACAATGATACATTTTTTGCTTATTTTTAGCACTTTTCAACTTAGTATTTCCTGCTTTGCAGTCCTTTGGGAATTATGTTATCATCTCATCTACAAATAGTGGATTTCTGTGTTTTACATAAAGATCACAATTGTGTCCTTTTGTTGTTGTTGTTTTTTCCCCCTCTAGCACTTTTTATTCTCTCTGTCTTTTTAAAATATCTAGAATAGCAAGTAAATGGATCATGTGGGATGTCTCGTCTTTAGGAAGATATTGTGAGCTACCAATCTTTCTGGCACATAAATGTTGGAAGCAAAAGAGTTTCAAATCGTCCTCTAGTGATATCAAATATATACAGCTTTGTCAGTGTGAAAGAAGTCACCAAGAAAGAATTTTCTCTTTATTAGACTACAGTAAGTGCCACATCAATTAATAATTAAGTAATATTTCTTCAGCTACTATTTTCATAATAAACTTCTGTTTACTCAGTATTTGAACAAAAACAGATAATAGAATGATGATTTATCACTGTATTCAGGTAACTGGAAGTGATGCTTGTCTTAAAATCTCTGACTTTTTGCACAATACACTGTATTTTGATTGTTGATTCTACAGTATAATCAGTAACTACACTCAATAGTATAGTAGATTTTTTAACTTTTTTAATCTCACTGTCTTGATTTCATGGTGAGATTGTGATGAGCAACTCCTATTCACTCTTTAGTTCAGCATTAAGATAACTGCGTAATACACCACAATCAATGAGGACCCTTAAAGATTGCCACTTTATTTTCAGTTGTTATTGTTTTTAAATACAAATCTTGACAACCAATTTTGGCTAACACATAGAAAGTGGTATTCAGAGTGGAAAGGAGATTTGTATATAGGCATGCAAACTGATACTTATTTTATCTCAATTATCAAACAACTTATAAAAATAGTATTTATCTTTTCTAGTCCAATGAGAGGTTAATATGCATTTAGATCTGCAAGTAATTTAATAAAAAAGTAAACAATTGATAATTAGTTCATATTTCACATTTTTATCTGTTTGTTTTATTGGTTGCTCTGTTTTCTCATAGTATGTTTTGGGGGGTTTTTTTGAGGCTTGTCTGAAAGAAAATATGTTACACATTTGAGCCAAACCATGGTAAAATGATTCTGCCTAACTCTGAGAGACCAAATAATCTATTTTCTTATTTTATAATAATATATGACATGTCAATTTAAACAAAGTACACAATATTTGCTGACTGCAGTAAAAGGTTGATATTAAAATAATGTGTTACTCTTAAGAGCAGATAATTCAGCATACTGAAGTGTAGGTACTATCTGCTATAGCAAATGCAATACAAAATCCTAATGTTTCCTTTACAAAGGGTGCTCATACAGATAGTATTTGGAATCTAGAATTTTACACTTTCTCAGTGCAAAGCTTTAACAGAAATCTAATTTTTTTGTAAATTTATTCTACAACAGATTTTAAAATATAGGTATCAGTCCTAAACAGTTTAGTGGCAGCAAATATTGTAAAATACTAGTAAGAAATTTTTTCTGGGCAATGGTGTGTGTGTGTGTGTGTGTGTGCGCGCCTGTGTCTGTGTACATATGTGCATGTATTTTTTTCTTAAATAAATCATGCTCTCTTGAGTTTGATTCTTTCTGGATTTGCCTTGGTGAGTCACCATGTGCTCTTTTACTTGCTGTATTGAAAAAAAAAAAATAAAAAATCCAGAAAACCTCAAAATCCTAAATCACCTGTGTTCTAGTGCAAGCAAAAATGCCTCCTGCTGTTAGAGCAAATTTTTTACACAATTCTCAAACTTTCAGACAACCTAACTTGCACTCTTTCTTTTTTCCAGTAAAATTCTGCTCTCTCTTTCACTCATTCCATATGGACATGTATCCTATTGTGCTTAGTATAACCCAAGTATCTCTCTACTTCAGGCTTGTTGCCTCCTTGCTTTTTTCTCAAAGTACTGGATGGGATGTAGTAACCTATATTTGCTGCTTCATGGTATTTTTCCTACCTCCTTCCCTCAAACTGTGCTTACTTTGTCCAGCTTAGCACTTGACCCTGAAACTCTAGATCCCAAGAGGAGCTTTTTTCAGGTCTTACTAGAGCTCTGCTAAAACTTCTTGTGCCTGGATTCTTTCCAGGTTTCCCCCTTGATTACCAGTCCTGTTCCTGACATACCACTTGCGGTGGACTGGTTTCACCCTTTCAGTGTGCAGCCAAACACAGCCTGCTCTCTCACCCTCCCCCCACTCCAGGAAGCAGGGGAGAGAATTGGAAAGAAAAGGGCAAGGAGACTCATGGGTTGAGATAAAAACTATTTACTAATTAAAATAAAATTATAATGATAACAACAGTGATAACAGAATGTACAAATGAGTGAGAATGTACAAATGAGTGATACACAGTGCAATTGCTCATCACCTGCTGATCGATGCTCAGCCTGTGCCAGTCAGCAACCCCAGAGCAGAGACAGTCCCAAAAACGAAGCCCCAGAAGAGCAAGTCCAAGTGATCCCCGAGAGAATATCCCGATTTCCAGTCAACCCTGTTTAATATACTGACATGACATGGTATGATATGGAATATTTCATTGTTCGTATCCAAATGCCAATTTTGGGGTTTGCTATTTACTGCACTTCTCCCTCCCAGTCCTAATGCAGCTGTGAACCAGCCAAACATTGGCCTTGAGCTCCAGCAGCAACTAATAACATTAGTACTTTTATCAACATTCCTCTCATAACAAATCCCATACTGAAACTAAAACACAGCTATTCTAACTACTAAGAAGAAAATTAACTGTCCTAGCAAAACCCGGACACCACTCTAAATCAATGTCTACAGCAATCAAGTTCTTCCCAGTGTACTTCCATACTCTGCTGCCCCTAATAGTAAACAAGGGTTGTTCAAGGGGAAGGAATTGTGTTGGCAACAGCACAACCACTTTGCTCATTACCTGACTCAGTGCCACTCAGGCTGCTTTTGCACAGAGCCAGAGTGGTTGTGCAAAGGTTCCTGTCACTCTGCCCTCTGAACACTGACACAGCAGAAAACACCCCAGTTTGAACTGGGCATCTTCCCATCTCTCTTCTCCCCACTCCCACCCACACAAAATCATATTTGCCTCTGCAAACTGCTAACAGTTTATGAAGAATGGATCTTTTAAAGCCATTGTAGCAGGGTATCATCAGCAAGAAGCAGGTTTTGGATGCTCATCCAAAGAAAACTCCAGGCATTCAGATGTTCCCTTTAGTACAGATTATAGCCTCATTCTTCTAACAGTGTATTTGGTTCCATCACATTATTATGAATAATGCAAAGTTGAAAGTCATATGCTACATCCTTTTCAATGCATTTTTACTGCTGTGAATCTATGACTTTTTGTTGTCTTACATGTAGAGCTGCAAGAAGTAGACTTTTTGCTATGCATTCCTACATGTAGTTTTTGATATGAGTTGAATGATTCTTAAAGCAGGAGAAGGGAAAGAAGTTTTTGCTGATAAGAGAGAATTCTATTTCAGTTTGGGATACCTGTGAATAAGATAGACTCAGAAGTACCAATAGTTTCTTATTCACGTTGACCAAACTTCTGGAGGAAAACAAAGCAAAACAAAACAAAATAGAAATCCCAAAAATCTTGAACAATAGGTTTGTCGTTTTAAAAACAAAATATGAAAATCCACTCCAAATGATTTCATATTTTATGTCTTTGAAGAAAATGTGTATTTGGCTTCTCTTTTCAAAGATAAACTTCACAGAATCACAGAATTGTAGGGGTTAGAAGGAACCTCAGGAGATCATCTAGTCCAACCCCTCTGCTAACGCAGGTTCCCTACAGTAGGTTGCACAGGAAAGTGTCCAGGCATGTTTTAAAAATCTCCAGAGAAGAAGACTCCACAACCTCATACAGATTGTTTTGCCTTTTGTCTAGAGGTGCTCTAGATTTTAATCTTTTGTGCAATACCTCTAACCTGTCACTGAAATTTATAGGTTTTTTTTTAAGGTCTCTACAATAATTTGCTGTTAAAAAGGTCTGCTTATCTGTTGCCATATTAGCATGTTAACTGTTCATTAAAGCTATGGAATCTTGTATCTGTGTCCAGTGAACTGTGACATAGGTCATTGTCGGTGATTTTGCCACTGAAAATGATGGGAGGAAATCTTGTTGTAAATCTACCTGTAATATCTGCTTAAATTTACCACTTCTCTTTTTCTTGTGACTGCTTGTGTGCCACACGGAAACAGAATCCTGAAAAATTTGAAGAGATTTTGAGGTCTTATGGGCTTCAGAATAAAGTAATGGATATGCCTGTACACTTTTTGCACACCATGTATAAATTTCTGTAGTTATATAACTCAAAATAAATTTACACAAAACCAAATTTAAATTTTATCCATTTAATTTCTTCCCTTCTCTCCAAATAAAGTGCAAAATTGTATACAAGTAAAATTCAATTCCAAGTCATTTTTTTTTCCATTTTTTGTGGAAACTGGAAAATCAAGAGGGTATTTAACCGAGATAGAAGATTAATGTAAGGTTTTCCAGAAAGGGAAAACAAATCTGAGAATTTAAAAATATTTTTAAATACAATAAATTATATTTTATTTACAATTTATGCTGTCTTTTCCAGAAAGGGCGAAATTACGTGTGCTGTAGTTCAGTTTTATCTCAGGATAGCGTGCTCAGAGGTAACTTCAAGATAGGTGGTTATCATCATCAGTCTTATTTGAGGAATTAATTTTTAACATTGTCCATAATTTCTGTAAATAGTTTTTGATATCTTACCTAAGTCCTGTGGCCAAAATCTTGGTTCCTGTAAGTATTAATAGAGAATAATTTTGCCACAAAATGGAAGTGAAGGCTATGTAAGTGAGGATAAATAGAAACAAAAGAGTTCATACTAAAAGTGTGTATCATGAAAACCTTGTCCTGCTTCTTTCCCCCCCTTCCCTTCTGTCATCAAAGATATGAAAGGCTGAAGCCCACTTATCTCAAGCACTGTCTTTCACAATTTCCAAGTGTGATTGCTACACTCATTTGGGATACTTGGCTGATAGATCCCTGGCTTTCATCTTGTGACAATGGAAAGGAGGGCATTCTCAGCAACAGGCCAAAAATATGAAACAAACTTCCCACAAAGCTGATCCAAAACAAGTAGAGCCTGTTTCACATGACTTTCAAGCTCAGTACAAGGCATGTCTATATTAACTGGCATTCCCCAATAGCTATGTAGTAATGACACTGAACACAGGAGGAATCAACCTCCAGAACATTATCGTAAAGAAACAGCTTCAAAGCAGAGAAAGAAAAGCAGTACCTTCTAGAAGTAATTTTGATGTATCTTTAATCATTTCTATGTGCTCAAATACCCTGATGATTAGTGTCATAGATATATCTATAAATAAATCACAGAATGTTGGAAAACATCTCTGAAACATAGCAATGCACAGGAGAAATATTTAGTTAGCTGTGCAAGTGAGCTGACATCCAAGTACAGTATGTTAATTTGCAGAATTTGCTTTGAGGAACACATGCTTCCACAAAAATGGAAGTAGTTTATACAAAATTAAGTTCTGAAATCTATGGCTAAACTTCTTTGGCATCTTGGTAAAGACATTGTAGTTAAGAGGTGACCAGTATTTCAATTATAAATTCAAAAGTTGAAGTGTGATGTTATTACCATTACAATATTATTTCAGTAATTCCAGGAATATGTGAAAAAAAAAAAAAAAAAAAGAATAAAATGACAACAGCAAAAAAATGGCAAATAACAACTAGAGGAAAAAAGAGTTACCATTAAAAAAGGTTGTTGAGAATTGGAAACATTATCTTATGATCTGTAATAGTGTAATAAAATATTAAGTTCTGTATTGCCAAATGCCATACTGTTATCTAAAATAATGAGGAGGGGAAAGAACTATGATCACTAGGTAAGATTTCAAGAGGTCTTTGACTCATGTAAGTGGAATAGAACAGTTTCGTTCTATGCTGGAGATGAAAATCTACCCTACTTGGAAACAATCAAAGAGATTATTATTAACAAGGTGTTTGGAAAGTTAAGAACAGAATATCTTTTCAAGAACTTTACCAAGAAATAGAAGGTTAGAAATAGCATGATAGTTAGCAATGGAATTTGAACCACATAAAAGCTTCTTAAGGGAGGGTGCTGAGAAAGTAGTGACTTTAAAAGCTCCAGGAAATGTGCCACTGAAAAAGCTATCATTAATAATAGCTGTTATGAGGTGGAAGAATCAGAAGGAAAATCATCAAACATAAGGTAGAGTGAAAGTGCTTATGTTTTTATATAAGGTGATATTAATTGAATCGTGTAGGCAGAGAAGGGATTAACTAGACTTGGTAATAGGAGAAAGATAATTAACAGTTACAGAAAAGGAACAAAAAAACCACTGTGGTGAAGCAGTACATCAGATATGCACTGTAATCTTTTATGTAATTGGAAAAGTTCCGTTTATCATTCGTTAAACAACAGGTTTAAATTTATTATAAAAAAGCGAATATGTGAAGGAAGAAAATGTTTGCAAGGTACTCTAGGTGATAGATTTATAGGTCAGAGTATCAACATTTACAAGGATTTCTCAATTTCAGAATGGAAAATAAGTTAGACAGTAAAGTAGTTTTTTATGTCACTATGATCAAAAACTTACACTGATATTTAGGAATTTATCAGGAAAAATAGCTATATATTGCTCAAGGGGGATGAAAATCATAAGTATAAAACCACAATAATCTAAATTTTAGAATTATTATACAATGGAATGGCAGCCCATATTTGCAATTACACTTATAGTTTCTTCTGATTTTGAGCCCCTAATGTTGAGGTAAATTTGGGGTTGACAAAAAGCTTTTCTAAAAATAGGATGTAAATCAGGTAAAATATTCTTTGAATTGTGACAACTTATAAATAAATTTATTATCTTCTGTGTTTTACTCTTATCTCTCTTTTTTTTTTTTTTTTTTTTTTTTTAAACTGATACTTATCCACTGGTAGAAATTTGTCAATTCAATTTAATCTTAAGGAGGAAATATTAATGATATACTTAGAAGATTAATAAGAAATGTTTTATTTCACTTCTGATATTGAGAACCAACACAGTCAAAGTTTACCATAAAGGTATGAGCAAAAATTAAACTGTGTTTAGCTAAAAAGCACAGATACAATAACTACTGAAAAGGCAAGGTAAATATCAGGTTATGGTATTTAAAAAGATGAGTGATAGTTAGAAATGGAGAAATAAAAGAATATATGTTTAATATTAAACAAAATTATTGATATAAATTAAAAAATGCATTAGTGAAAGAAATTATAAAAGAAGCAAGATATTTAAAATAATCTGGTTTTGGAGTAGTGTTTTAGGTTAGCTAGAAATGAAAGGGCCAAAATTTTAACAGTTTCCTCAAGAGTACAAACTGACTTCGAGAATGTACAGATAATACGATGGAAAATATAAAGACAGCTTAGAAATAAAGGGCTAAGCAGGAATTGTGCCAACTATGACAAGGAAGACTGCTTCATATTGGGGAATCCACATGAAAAGAAGTAAGGCAGGATGAAGTATTATTTGTATAGCAATAATATTGCCAAGAGCAATGCTGTATTATAAGGTGACTTACTGAACATACAAGACTTTTGCACAAATTTTAAAGAAATTAATTGCTACAAGCAATGTCTATAAGAAAGATAAATGTGCATGAAATGAAAAGAGTAAATGACATAAGACAAAAAGAAGGAAAAGAAGAAAAAAATTAGAAAGCCTAAGAAGAACAGGAGAGTTAGAAGCTTTAGAGAAAAGAAAAAAAAAAATCCAACAGTGTAATAGATGTGTTGTAACTAGAAAGTAATAGGGATGATTAATGGAAGGTGAAATTAAAAGAAGTGATGTAAAAGCAAAGAGTACTACAAGGTCATCTATAGCAATGAGCTATATGAACTCTGACATTTTTACAATGGGTTTTCAACAGTGAACTGATCCTAAAGTATAGCAGCCTGAGTGGGACAGAGGAGAAAGAAAGAAAAGGTTATGTTGCAGCATGACGGAAAAAAAGGTTGTCTTAAAAAATTAAGTCTTTACAACAGCTTAAGCCTCAGAGAGTTCCTTAGTGACATGATTTGTCAAATGGATTTTTGTCCCTCACTTGGTATTTTCAGTTCACTGCATTCTCTTATCCCAGGCTTCAGTAAATAATATCTAAAAAAATTAAAATGCTGTAATGTTTAATTTAATACCTTAGTTGAACTGGGTTTCCCCATCTACTTAGTGTAAGCATTTTAGGATTACTTTAGGAGGATGTGCTTTCTGACTATTGATGGCAATTCAAGGGTCCCAAAATGCAGGAAAAATATCCAGTTCAAAGTATTACTCCCTACAGCTATGGATTTTAACTTGAGATCGTATCTCAAAATCACTTTTTGTAGTAACCTACTGCTCTACTAAACGCTAGTAACACAAATCAATCTGGCATTCCCAGAAGCCCAGGGAGAATTCTCACACAGCTTTCACTGTAAGTGCATTCAGGTTGCAATGGTTGATCTAGAATCAGTCAGAAGAGCATACTGCTAAAAGAACTAGACTATTTTATTTTTTTTTTAGAAAAAAAAAAAAAAAAAAAAAAAAAGGAAATTCACCTTAAAAATTGCAAAGTCATCTGGCCAGAAATATGTACATCTGCCCTTCTCTGCCAGGTAGGGGATCAATGATCATGCACCGCTTGGAATGCCAATCACATTATAGTGTCTGAGAAAAACCTGGAAATTTTTATTACTAAAACTAATATAGGAATTACAGCTGTATCTTCTAGACAAAAATCACACTGGTTTTTTTGGGTTTTAATTTGCAAATTTTATGCCTTTTCATATAGTATGCGAAAAATCCTTCCTCTTTTATCTTTCAATATCACCAGTCTTTTTTGCATGTGAAAGCAGATTGCTGGTTTGTTTTGGTTTGTTTTCCCAGGCACTTTGAATGAATTGAAAGTGAAATATGTGAAATACATGCGTCATGATCTACATGAATGTCTTGTTTTGTGTTCTGTTTCACAATTGAATGGGGGAAAGGGTACATTCTTATTACTTCAGTACATTTTTATACAAGCAGAATCTTGGGAAGGGGTGAAGTAGTTCAAGCAAAATAAGAACACACACAAACTGCAGCTCACCTCTGAACAATGCCACAATATTTCAGGTGCAGCAGTACAGGGGGGGAAAAGGCAGCTTCAAAGGGCTTTGGCTGATACCCTAAGGAGAAATCAGGTGATTCTACTTGTGTTTGTGCAAAGCTTCTGCCACACACTGTGATGGTCCTAGCCTGGGAAAGGGAGGAGAGTATATGAACATCTCATCAGCACCAGACACAAAGAGGAGAAAGGAGCTGCTGAAAGGTTCTTCTTGTCCTTGTCAGACCGTGGTTTAAAGCTGTTGCTTATTTAAAATTTCTTAGGGTGGGAGGGAAGGACATTCAGTACCTAAATTCAACTAAAAATGGATCTTTAAAACAAATGAGTGCAACTACTTTCGAGCTCACTTTAGGTATTCATATTTGGAATTAAAGCAATAAAAATATATTAAACTTTAGTGGAGTAAGGAAAATGTAATTATTAAAAAGAGTGTCTACACAGAGGTTTTATGTAGTTTACCTATTCCACTTTACAAAACTGTATTAAGTTCCTTGGTGGGTCTGAATTAAAGGGTCCTTATGATCTTGTGGAAGCTGTCAGGTATTCCATTCCTCGGTCTGTTCTCCAGTCTTGTACGTCATATGAGACTCAGGCCCCAGTGAGAGTTTGTGTTGTACTATATTTAATTAGATCGTTACTCATTTTGTTGTTGATACTTGGAATTGAATGAAATGGCTTCTGAGAGTGCCAAAGGTAACGATAAATTATATTTACCTTGCAGTAATAATTAAAACCTTCCTTTTAAAATGCAGTTTAGAGGTGTGGTCTCAGTTACTGTCTGGGACCTGTGTGCTTAACCACAGATGTTAACCATCTTAAACTCTCTGAAAAAGTACATATTGGGACATATGTATATTTCAGTTAAACTCTAATGTTTGGGGAATATTGTTATTAGTGCTGAAAAGGGCCATGCTCTGTTATTAGGCCTCTTGGCAGGTCGGGTATCTTGCATTTTGCTTTCAAAAAATGGATTGGTTTCTGAAGAAGATAAGGCACTCTAAACACTTGGCAAATAGCACAAAGGGCCTCCTTTACATGGTGTATGTCCATTGAGTAGAAACGTGGAAACATATAGCAAATATTTCTAGGTAATGCTCAGTACTGGCAGCTAACCCACTGGTATATTTTGTTTCATGACTAAACACATATTGATGGGTAAAAGAGGCCTTTGTAGTTTTTTCTATTAAATTTTGCAATTAAGCAGCTGGTAGCTTTCTTAGTACACAATTAGTCTTTTTGGTACTCACAGGAGGGCCCATTTCTTTGCTTCTCCTAGGATTTTTAGAGGCTGATCTCACTCTCTCTTGTTGTAATCTATCTATTTAGAGAAGAAGGTTATTTCGCGGTTTGCATACAGAAGGCAGAGCCCAGGGAAATTCAGTTCCAGCACAGTTCCACTGAGTACTCAGAGGCTATGCAGACCACAATTCTCATCCCAAATTCTTGTACTATCTAGCTGGGGTCCTTCACTTTTGGGAGCCCAGCTGAAGATATTAAGCTCAGCTAAGTTACTCACAGATATCCTTAAAATGTTGAATTCTGTTCCCATTTATGCACCCCATCAGTAAAATGGGGACAAAAATTTCTGTCAAGATTTCAGTAAAAATAAAAGCAAATGACCAAATATTAGCTATAACAGTATAACTTGCAACCTTTAAGTGGCCAAAAAGAATTTTATCACATTTTAATTAAAAATTTAAAACACAAATTTTAGTTGCATTTTTTAAACTAATAGTTTGTAGGCAGCTTTTGAATAGGAAAGACAAGGAAGATTGGGGAAGTTTAAGGGAAGAGGTGCTGTTCTTTTTCCTAAAAAAAAATTACTCAAGTTTTCATGATAGCTCAGGTTTCCCTCAAGTCTTAAAAAGAGCAGCATTCAACCTGTCTCCTGAGATTCTTCTAAACAAAGTTACTATTGATGCTCCCTTCACAGACCTGGCCAGAGAAACCCATAAAATATTTATAATTCCCAGACTGTTAATATAGAAACATCATTAAAATATGGGAAGTTGTGACTATAACTGCTGGTGAAGAGACAGAAGAAAGAGAAATGTTATTACAGTAGAAATTTCTTTCACTAACAAGGGTAGGGGGTGGAGGGAGACTTCCTATGATGACTTTGGAGCAAGCCCTGGGTTATAAATGAAGGGATGTGAAAAGAAAAACAAAGATCAAGTGTGTGTGTGTTTCTCCCCACCATCTCCATAAGCAACATTTCCTTGCCTCCGCCTGTCCCTCTCCCCAGAAATATTATTCTATCTGTTAAACAAAGAAAGAAAACAAAATCCAGCAGGGAGATCTGTGCCTTCAGGAGGCTTTAGAAAGATTCTGGCAAGGCCTAGCCCTCTCTCATCAGAGAAAATAAGCCTGATTTTATCAACAGAATGAAAACATTAAATAGCAGTTTCTACCCATACCCACATTTTTAGTTCCTCTTCCAGACTGGGGGGTCAGCGGAATAAGCTTTTTCCTGATCCCTGTTACAACACTGTCAGCTGTAAAAAGTCATCTGCTTCATCAGAGAACCTAAATGCCACTAAACAGAACCCACAGGGACAAGTGGAGAATTCAGACATGCATACAAAGGAATCACAAGAACATTAATCTTTTCAAGAACCAACTGACAGTACATTTCAGAAAGCACATATAACTCAATTAATGTTTGTGGTCACAAAACCTTTTAATTTATGAAGTATAGCTCTTGGGGTTTGCTAAACAATTAAAATAAATATAACTTCTTCCCTAAATTTTGCATAGCATAA
>NW_010328231.1:0-4902 GCF_000700745.2 Antrostomus carolinensis | reverse complement strand
GCAGGAACAGTTCTTCTACATGACCCTGATAATTAGAAAGGAAATCTTATTGCTCAGTGATCTGCTGTCATCAAAGGACAAAAATTAAAAGCTTTTGCTAATCTTTTCACTCTCTCACTAGCCATTGACCAGGAAGCTTTGTTGACCTTTCTGGAAACTCTGGCAAGAATTATTGAGAGGCACTTCAGTGAGCTATTCTTTTCTCTCAGGAAAGAACCAGAGGGTAGGAGCTGATGATTGTTCTTTTGCCTCAATGTGGTCTTATGCAAGATATTCTGTTCCTTCTATTTGATATACATGCAACAGTGTTAGAGCAATTCAGCAATATGTTGTTGTAAACATTGCTTTTGGATCTCATCTGAACTGTAGAGTCTCAGCCATGGTGAAACTGAAACTATAGTTCAAACCAGATAAAATAGGTATTGCTGCCAAATTACTTGAAAAAACTTAGGAGGAGATGAATAAGCTATTTCTCTGTTAATATCAGTATTTTTAACTTGTTTTTCACAGTAAGACTGACTGTTTAAATGTCTTTAAATGCCTGGGTACTTTTAAATGGTCAGCAGTAGTTTTTCTTTTTTTAAGTGGTTTTCAAATGTCTCTTTGAGTTGGGGACTTCTCTGCAGTAATCTCTGGTGTGTCTCTTCAATGCTGGAATTTCACTGTTGTGCCTTTTAGCTGTGGCTACATACAGAGCTCTTGCAGTTTCTCACCTGCTGGCCTGTAACGATTTGGGCCCATCCAGCTTTAAAATTACTTCTATTTTAAATGAACCTTGATTAGACATGCTGAGACGACTCAGCCTAATAGCTTGCTCTCACTAGAGAAGGCAGTTGTGCTCTCTCCATCCCTCGGGTATCTTCTAGGGCCTACATACTGTAGGCCACCTCTGGCTCTTTGCTGAGCTGATTCAGTTCTCTAAATGGGAAAAAAATTCACCCATGAGCGAAAAGCATCTTGTTCTCTAAGAATGAGCTACCTCATTGATCATTTTTACCTTGTTCAGTTACATCCTAAAAGGGAATGAAGAACAATTTAAGGCCCGGTATGCTGTTGTCAGGACTTCTTAAAAAGTCATTATTCAGTGTTGTGGAATTTGATGGCCTCCAGGGGATGCTGCAAGAAACCTGGATGTTACCTTTTGCCATGTGGGGAATGGGACACATGCCATAGGGTAGATTTTACTCCTTTACTTGCTATTGGCTTAATATTAATTGTTAATTTTCTATAAAATTCTGATGTGATTCACATTACCAGTAAACACAGAATACAATGGGTGAGTTTTAGAAACTACATGCAAGGTTTATTCAAGAAATGAAGCCATTCCACAGTTTCTTGAAACTTTCATAACTCCTGTTTACAAGAGCACCAAAGTCCCATTTAAAAAGGGAAAAAAAATCTGTAGAGACCTTTTTTTAAAGTGATGAAATAGGTTAATTTCATAGCTGACTTGAAATCTTGTGACAAGTTATGGTATTCTATTATGCCATTATTAGTAGAAGAAATAATCCCTTGCAGCTGTGGTAACTCATGATAACACACAATATATACCCATCAAGATATCTCCTGACAGCAATGAAATTAACTCGTGTCACCCCTGTGTCTAACAGAATGTGCTTGCAGCTTCTTCTTAGTATGCTATTTCAGATACCAATGAATTGATATATAGGGAAAAGGCATCTATTCGAAACAATTGCTTACATCAAAATTTTCACTGCCTGCAT
Source organism: Antrostomus carolinensis (assembly GCF_000700745.2). Taxonomy (NCBI): domain Eukaryota; kingdom Metazoa; phylum Chordata; class Aves; order Caprimulgiformes; family Caprimulgidae; genus Antrostomus; species Antrostomus carolinensis. The sequence goes on along the minus strand of NW_010328231.1, from coordinate 3,178 downwards.
TGTACATTTGATGATGGATGTTTCAAGCAATGTAAGCAGACACTATAGGTAAGTGATCAAAAGTAAAAGAATTCATAGTTACTGCTTACTTCTCAAATGTGTGTTTTTCTGAACTTCAACAGGATGTGTATAGCTGCTCTGCACAGTTACAGTTACTTCCAATACATCCTTGGTGAGGTTCCAATCCATTTCTGTATCCTCTGGCTCAGATTCCTTGTGTGAGCTGAAGCCTAAAGCCATTGCAAAGTCTGCTGTTGCAAATAGCTATTTTGAAATTACAGGATGATGAAAAAACTATTTGTTAATTACACCTTCTTTTTAACTCCTAAACTAATACTTCTAGTACAGAATTATCTACATGTCTATGAAGCTTTGAGAACATGTTCTTTGCAGCTAGTTCCAAATTGCTAGGATGAATATATATTTTACAGTATTTCTAAAATGAGGAAAGAACAAATCAGATAAGAGCAAATGCATTTCAGCAACATTTTAAGACTGTACTTTTAATGAATTTTTAAAATAAGTGTTTTGAAATAACAATTGAATAAGCAAAGAGCTAAAGCACTTTATTTACTGCCACACATATTCTCACTTTCTGGCATGTTTCTATAATCAAACACTTCACACATCACAAATGTTATCCAAACACTTTGTAGTCCCAGCACAGTATGGTTTATCCCCAACTTAGCTTCATGTACTGCTTCCCTGATGACTAAACCACTTCTGACTTTCCTTTTTTAGTTAAAAACAACAAAAACAACTGAACTCCAAATTAGACTCATGGAATACCCTCAATTTAGCTCTTTTAATAAAATGGAAAAGTTGAAAGCAGGCTGGTCACAAGGGGAAGTGTTACTTAAAGCTAGAGTTTTAAAGCTAGTGCTTTAAAAATAGAGGCTACTGGCTCTACTGCTGCTCTGTCTTGCTTCCCTTGTGGCCAAGCAGCTTTTAGTTTTAAATTTTTATTAAATAAAAAAAACAAATAGGATGCCTTCCCCCCCCCACCCCGCGATTTGAGCAGATCCTATTTTGGGAAACAAAAGCCAATAAATGTATAAAAATAAACAAAATACTGTGCAGAAGGTGTGATTCTCAACATTTGCAAGTCATAAAAATATGAATTCTTTCTACAAATAAAGCACAGATTCATTCTGAGACTTACAGGCATGTGACAGCATGAACAGACGCAAGCTGGATTTATAAACAGTAGGGTTTTACAGCCTGTATTTCATAAATGTGACATTATAAATTTTAAATTTAAACTACGTAATTAATGAAGATGAAAGAAATGCTGGAACTATGTCCCAAAGAGCAGGGCAATTATATCTTACCAGAAGAAAAATTGGTTATTGACACTAAAACTCTACCACTCTAGGTTTCCAAAGTGGTATACAACATTTTAATGGCATTCTACTGAGAGGTTAATGTCCTCTGCTGGACTTTGAAAGTGTAAGGATAAATATCTTAAAGCCAGAGGTTATTAGGGGAAAGGTGTGTCAGTAAGAGTGCATGGTGCCGCAAGAGTTTTGATTGCACAGCCTTGGGATTGCTATGTGGATCTTGCCTTCCGAACCTTCAGGCACCTCTACCTCCCTAAGACATTGAACCTCTTAACCGATACATTGATTTAAAGCTGTTTTAGAGAGGCCAGCTGCCATCCAGCTGAAAAAGGTTAGATGCCTGGACCTATTAAAACAAACATGAGAGAGTATCTTTGCTGCACTAAAGTGGCTGCCTCCCATTTTTATTTTCAGTTTGTTTGCAAGTCTCTGTGCCTGGCCCTCCTCCCAGAAACCACCTGCTACTGTTTCTGCAGATGTTGTACTTTTGCTATGCAGAAAAGATTTCAGAAATCTGTATATGGGATGTACACAGGCAGCATTTTCATAATTTCAGATAATTTTCATAAATTTTATGTGTTGTTCTATGGTTAGCGCATCTCCTTCAGCTTTCGGCTCCCCTAAATATCACCTTGGAGTATTATTTATTTTCCTCTCCTCAACTTCTCTCTTTGTACTGCCTGCATTGGAAGTTCCTTTCAAGGTAGGTGTGAGTCTTATGCTGCATTTATCAAGGAACAATTAGGGGAATCATGAAACTGACAGAAAAGGTAGCACTTGGAATTGCAAGTACCATCAAAGGACTTGCTAACAAATCAGAGAAGGTACTCTATTAATGAAAAAAACCCCACATTTATATGGTACTTTTATCTCAGAAGGCTGCAAAGAGTACAACAGGGGTCTAAACCATAACAAATCTGTAAAACTAATTGCTGAGGATCAATTTTTTTTTTTAAAGAATTCGGACTGGAACAGGTACAGAGGAAGGTTACTAGGATGATCGGGCGAAGAAGAGGAGATGCTGAAAAAGCTTAGATTCTTCAGCCTAGGAAAATGAAGGCGGAACATAGGATACTTTGACATAAAAACATCAGAAGTTTTAAACACCAGGCAGAAAGAGGAGCTGTTATAACTGAGCGTCAATATTGTTAACTGGCCCTGAAAAAGTTTTGCCTGGGAATAGTAGGGTGGTTTCTAACATTCACAGATTCTGAAACTCACTTCTGATGAGAGGAGTAGTACATAAGCAGCTAAGACACCAGTAAATGAATAAGTTTATACATTATGTCTGTGACAGCAGGAACTTGGTTTGATGAGACAGATTGTCCCTTCCTGTCTAAAATAGTGGTGTAAATGATTATAATTTTAAAATCTTAGTAAAATATACACATTGATTGCAGCAGCAAGCTCAAGGCACAGAGCAGATGACTCAGATCTGTTAAAGCAGCTCACTTGGCCCACCCAACAAAAGGGTTGAATTAAGCCTTTCCAATAATGTTAAAACCTAAATAACATTACTGAATTCTTCCGTTATCTGCAAAGTAGTAAGTGATCTGAATACACGGTAGTATGTATGGCAAATTATTTTGTGAATTGAAAGTTTTCCCTATTTTTGTATGCCTCAATTTTCTTTGGCTTGTGTTTTATAAAGGGACCAAAGGATAATTGAGAAGACACAGAATGCAGCACTGTTTTGTCATTCAACCACTGCAATAGTGCAACATGTTTATTTTTTGAAATATAAGGAAGAAAGTAAATAGAATCACAGAATCACAGAATGTTAGGGATTGGAAGGGAATCTCTTCTGGAAAGATCATCTAGTCCAAGCCCCCTGCCAG
>NW_010328230.1:0-30209 GCF_000700745.2 Antrostomus carolinensis | reverse complement strand
CTTTTTATTTTTCCCCAAACTTTGCTTTTGCCTATCTGAAGAAAGCCATGGCTCCTGACATTGCCAGGTTCTCATCAGACTCCTCCCTTCAAACTGGCAAAGTTCTCTCAACCCAGGTATTTAAAATGAAATGTTTAGGCTCAATCAGTTTCCACTTTCAAAAGATATTTGCTGTTTGTCTGTTTTCAAAAAATTCAACAGCTTTAAACAGTGTGCATATCTATACAGTGAGCTTCTCAGAAATTGTACTCCAGCATGATCTCAGGTGTTAAATAATAAAATTACAGAATTAAATAATACATCAAAGCTAGGAAGAAATATTAAGAAGAAAGGCAAAGAAGAAATGTTTTTTCAAGTCATATTTGGAAAGAAATTTCTCTAGGAAATTTAATTAATGAGGCATTACATACAAATTAAGTAGAATGGAGGTGGACATTCCCCATTTTAACTTGCATAAGTATATGCCACTGTGAACAGAAATACAGTGAAGCACAAAAAGAAAAAAGAGGAAGAAAGTTTCTTAGCTCAAAACAAACCAAAAAACCCCTACTATGCAGAATCGGAAGTACTATTACTGTTTGCACATTTATGCTCTACAGGAGAGGGCTGACAACTATATTTTGCATGTACTGGAACACAAAGTTATGAACTCTTGCAGGAAGCTACTGAGGAAGGAAACACAGCCAGGCCACTAGCTCCTTCCCACTTCCCCAGCTCCCAGCACAATACAAGGTAGCTGATTTCAGGACATCTCCCTGAGAGACAGCCAGTTTATAGGCACTGGGTAGTAGGATGCTGCTACTCCAGATGGAAATGGGACAGAGGTTACTCAGCTCCTCGTTCAGCACATAGCACCACTTCTCACAATTTTTTTTTTTTTTTTTTCAAATAGCCCACAGTTTCACAATTGATAGGGGCATGTGAGCAAACCACAATGATGCAAGCCCTTTTCTTCCCTGAAGAAAAGTGGCAACATATTAAAACAAATACCAGAGAGACTCTTAACTAAGAATTTGAAGCAAAAATACCAAACTGAGTTTGGAAACCATTTTGGCCAGAGGTTTGTGGAGTTTTTTTGTATTCTGCTTTTTCTTGGCATTTAACTTTAAAAAAATAAGATAAAGGTAACTTGACAGTCACAGGAACCAAAGCGGAGTTGAGCATCATCTGAATAAATTACATAACTTAGTCAAGTTTGGAGATAAATATAGTTGAGCCAGAAAAACCTCTTTCAAAATTCATCCGGAAGAAAAAAACCTTTGGAAATTATGAATTTGATGCATAGTAAGACTGAAAGTTATATCACACATTTCACAGAGTGTATCACATGCTAGTCCACATCTTTCCTTACTCATATACCCATTTTGCAAATGAAATTCGGGTAGATTTATGTGCTAAGAAGATACTGACTGTGGTCACAGAAGGAAAACAAAAGGTATACTAATGCCTTTTAGTATCATGCCACCTCTTTCTACAGCACTCAAAGATACAGAACTCAAAAAAAAAAGACAGCCGTCAATCATAAGTTAAAGTCTTTCTAATCAGAAATATCCATTTGTTGGCATGGATATTTGTCAACAATGTTTCAATTTCGACACGACTTTTTCCATGGTAAATTGCTCGGATACTATATAAGCTCCAGTCCCTTTGGGTGACCAGAAGACACTGAAACACCTGTTAAAAGTATAACAACGGGCATACAAGTCCCCAATAAAGTACTAGCCTCAGCATCACTGCTAAAACACTGTCTAGAAAAGCAAAGCCAGGCATGAATGTAGTTACTACTTGACACCAGATTTCTTGTGCATTGCTAGTTCACTGGAAGGAGTTACTCTAGATCACCTACATTTCCTCAAGAAGAAAGGAAGAACTTTGTTGGGGAAAAGAAACAAAACAACAAACTATTCAAATGGAAAGGGTTTTTTTAGACATGACACTGTGGAAAACAGATCAAATGGGATAAGGATATGGGTGGTCTTAGGGTAAAATGAGATGTCCGTTACTCCTCCTCCTTCAAAAGGAAACTTCACATATTTGACAAGGAAAAAAAAAACATGGAAAGCAAAGAGGATGTTTACAGTAGCTGCTAAGACTCTAAATAACAGCTGCAGTATCTTTTAATACTTAGTGTTTATTGTTGTGGATGGAAAAAAAACCACAAAGAACTATTGTTTTTATATGAGTGACATTTTTTCAGTTTCTATCTCAAACATAAAAACCCAACCCATGATCTATGGCTGAAATTTTTATCTTCTAAGGGAAAACTCAACAACACCTAGGTAAGCACCACGTATGGCTTCCTGCTCTATTTGCATTTTCAGAGAACAACAAAGAATGGTCAACTCACTTTGGAAGAACATCTAAGAATTAACAGTTTCTGAAATAAGTCCCTTGATAAAGAGAACGCTATTACAGACAGCGTGGGTGAAACATAACTTCAAGCCCAGAGTCTTTATATGCAGTGTGCACAGAATAAGAAACCGCAAGTGACTAATGTGTTTACATTCAGACTTCAGTTCGCAGTTTCTACTAATACCATAATACTTCTGACCTAACTGTTTTAACATATGTCAGTATAGCATACTAACAGCCACAAATGGTTACATGCATCATCGTATTTGCACCCAGCTTTACATAGTATGTACGCTTACAGAATGGCACAGATTCATGCATTTAAATCCATGTTGGATTATCACACACATCTCTTACTGGTGATAATTCTTAATAATGATGCAATCAGTCTTGGTATGCATTCTGGCATCATTTGTATATTAAAAATAGAGTTTGGAATAAGTAAAAGAAAACAATATGACCAGGACAGGGGGAGGAAAAAAAAGTTTTCTCTTTTTCTGAGGAAAAGAAAAAGTAACTGTTCCCATTTTTGGCTGTTGTATCTCTTTCAGAATAAAAAAATTGCGTCCGCCCAGCTGTCTGAAGGAATGCATCCACATGCTGCAGTCCAAATTTATATTATCATAGTCTAAATAGTATGTTTCTTTTTTTTTTTTTTCCTCCTTTCCCTTCTTTATAAGTTTCTGACAATCATTTGCCTTTAATCCCTTGGGCCATTTTTTATAGGCATTATCTACTGCAGTGATGCTGCCACCGCAATTCTGAAACTACAGATTTGAACTGAGAATGTGTAATAATTTATTTTAAATGTAATAATAATAAAATTTAGGGTACCTGCCCAACGAGGGATAATTTTTTCTCACCTTTGAATGTAAGATTAATTAGTCTATGGGGCTTACAGCAAATCCCTGTGATAAGTAACAACAGACTCCTTGCTGCTCTGAAGCCCACATTGTTTAGCCACTCTACAGTGACAGCCATGCCACCTCACCAGAGTGCAAGGGAGCTGCAGTGTTTCATGTATGAGGTTGTTTTATCACCAAAACATAGCCCCGCATTATCTCTTAAAATTGACAAATCCAGTTAATGACTTTCAAATGCACAAACTCAGGAACGCAGTCCTGCCTTTGAACACCTTTAGAGCAGACTTCATGTATAACCCCTGGGATCTAAGCAGCACTGGTTTTCTCCAGGCAGGGGCAGGGCTCATCCCCAGGCCACAGAGATCACCTGCAGGCGTGCAGACAGGATAAGGAACAGGCACACCACCAGGCCTATCTGTACTAGGGGTTATCAGGAACCCCTAGCAGCCAAAAAAACTGGGTCTGGCTGAGCCTAAGCCAGGCTAGAATTAAAACCAAGCAGCTCTCTGAATGGGAAAAAAATAAAATAAAAAAAACCCCAAATCATTCCAGTAAAAAACAAAAAGAAAAATGTCAAACTCGGGCAGATAAGTAGCTAAAATCAAAAGGCTGGGGGCAATGAGAGGAAAAAAAAAAAGGGGGAGGGGGGCATGCAATGTGGTCACACAGTGGAAGGAGCAGGAGAGGGGCTGCCTACCACCCCCCGACACACACCTCTGCTGACACCGGGGAGGAGGGATGAGGAATCAGTTCTCTGTGAGCATCCAGGCTCCGCTTGCCATCATAGGAGACAAGAGACACCTGCCCAGCTGTCCCTGGAACAGCTCCTCCTACTTGCGTACCCAAAAAAACCCAACCCTTTTTTTTTTTTTTTCAATCCCTTTTTGCAAATAGTGCAATAACGGGAACAGTGTGACCTGCAGAAACTGAGAGGACTGCCAACTGTAATCAGCCTTTAAAAACACCTACATTTCCTATAGCCTCGCAGTCACTGCACTGTCCCAGGGAGGAAATACCTTTCAGGCAGAGGAAGGAACTGAGCCTAAGTTACAGAATTAATTTATAAAAAGACAACAATTACTTAATCTGCGGCAGTTTTCTTAACACATCCTTCCTTTTCTGTTGCTTTTTTTGTAACTAAAAAGACAGTTATTCACATTAGCTTTATAAAAGTTCTTCTAAAATATCACTGGCTTTCTTAAAGAGACAAGAGCTTAGCTGTAGAAAGGGGAGAGGAAAAGGGTCAACTCCATGGCACGCACCAGGCCTTCCGTCTAATAATAATCAATGTGTGTTTAAAATATGGTTCACATCTGTTATTTGTTTTCTGATCGGCTCCATTATAAAATATTCCCCATGCTTCCATGAATGACAATAAAACTCCTTTTATTATAAATACAGGAAAAGAGTTACTTAGTCACAGGTTGTCCTTTACTTGTTCTTCTTAGACACAGTAAATTAAAATAATAATCATAGCTCTCAACTTGACTACTGACTAATACGAATATTTTTCTTTCTGATTAAAAGCAAAATCAGCAAGGAAATAAACTGTTAAAAGTCTCGTTAATGAAAGGTTAAGGTTGCCAGCCATGGTGTAGGCCCTTTCAAATACCTCATTTAGTGACAAGAGAAAATATATCCAGAAAATAAAGTTTTTGACCAGAAAGCCATTTAAAGCTACCCTTCTTGAGTAATACTTTAATAATGACCTTAACACTCATAACCACCTACAGTCATCCATTTATATCATTCTTTTGATGGCACTGGACCTTTGTCAGAGAACTGTATTAGTCGCCAAGTAGATTTCATTGTGGAGAAAATCACATTTAATTTCTATTTAGTCATATAAATATACCTATTTGGAGTTACAAAAGGATAATTTGGGACATAATGGTAATAAAAAAATATTGGCTTATATCACAGAAGAATATAAAACAGTTTTTTGCCTTTCAGCTACTGAAATTTCTGAATTTCATGGGCAGTCTCTGGAATTTATTAGGGGTGAGAAAAAAAAAAAAATCCTAATCCTATCCCTTTTCCCCTTAAAAATGCCAAATCCACACTTCAAACAGAAGAGAAAGAATGGAATGATAAGTCAAGGATTCTAGCCCATATGAGCAAGATGCATAAATCAGGTGGGCTGAAAAGAGGCAGAACACAGAAGCTAAAGAGAATGTACATTCAAGAATTAACTCCCCTGATCTGACAGTTACCCGAGATAAAACAGAAGCTTTTAAAAGTGTGCCCTCTGCATAGGTGTTACTTTCTTCCTGGGTATTTTAACTGGTAAGACAACTGGTGCAATTTACTTTTTCACACTGTTTATAATGTTTCCTCCTTTAGTAATCAGCATGCCAGCATACCTGGGAGTGGTAATCAGCTACTCTCAGGGGAAAGACCTGGAAGATGGTATCTTCCTTCCTGGCTCTTTATCTTCCCCCTTTGTAAATTAGCAGATGCTTGTCTCTGTCATATGAATGTTATCAAGACTTCAACGTCTCCATCATTAACAACTGTGGTGGGCTTCAGTGTTTTCTGATATCTATAGTTATACTTTGCATCATTAGAAAACAATGTTATAAGTACAGTATAACAGTGAGAAAGCATCAGGATTAGTCACCAACAGATAAAAGGTTGATCTGTTTTGCTTTGTGAGTTCAGATAACACAAGCCATGCTTAAGTGGTTCATTACATAGAAGTGCATAATAAAGCTGTAAAATTAAATGACTTGTCAGTACAGACTAATCATTTTATATTTACCCAAGATGATGGCATTCAAACAAGGCCACCACATTGCAAAGTAGATTTAGTATTTAATGTTAAGTATGATATTTCGTATTATAAGAATGTATCTATATTTTATAAGTCCTGAATAATATGAGCAAACGTGAAACAATACAATCATTAACAGGCCATGATGACTAAATGAGGCCAAATGACTAAAATGACAACTAACAGGCCAAATGACTAAAATGAGTTATCAAGTTTAACATTACAGTTTAAGGATCTAGTCCAAAAATATAAATACATAGTGGAAACCACGGAAAGGTTGATGAAAATGTTGTTTTTCATGGTTCCAGGGATTTATATGATGGCATGAAAATGGGATGATTTGTGCCTGTATTTCTCCTCATGAAGAGTTTAGCTTAATGTTTCCTTTTTACTTTAAATGATCTCAAAAAATACATTAAGAAAAATTTAATGTGGTAAGACAAATGGTAGTGATGTGCTGAGCAAGCTTTTATGTACTTCAGTCTTGACCTGCAGTATCCCTGACATTCAAACCAACTGAAGCAGAAAAGGATAATTATTCTGCATTATGCTTTATTATGGGATAGAAATTCAAGAAAACTCTAGACTAAGACTGCCAAAATTATTTTAATTCTGCCTCATAATGGACTCGAATGCAGATTTTAAAGACAGAAGACTCAACATATGAATATATTATTTCAGCAAAACTCCCAAACGGTGAAAAAAAGGACAATGACAAGGTTATCAGAATTGCAAATACAAATAAGAATTCTATAGTTTATACATAAGAAAGAATGTCTTAAAACATTTTTTGAATTAATGACAGGCATTCAGAAAGGGCAAAGAGTTTTGTAAAAGAGATTTAATGTAATTTATTGATTGATCACAGTGACATAAAACCAATCTAATGAAAAGAAGAATTTAGGAGAACTCCATACTAAAATGAAAGCACAAAGAAAGGGTATGAATTAGAGATATGGGAAAGAACTATATTCAAATCTGAAAAAGGAAAACAAAGAATGTATGGAAAGATACATCAACACTCAAAGACATCAGAAACCCCGAAAAGATACAGAAAGGAGAGAAAAGGTCAGCACATGAGATCAAACATTTTAAGCTGGAGAAACTCAGAGGTACTTAGCAGAAATAGCAAATGAAAGATTAGGCTGAACAGTAAGTAGGCCTATTTCTTAGAACACATTTTTAAAAAGGTATGTGACTATCTGGTTAGAGGGATAAAACTCTAGCTCTTATCAGAAATCTCACGCAAGAACCAATTTAAGAAATAAAGTTGCACAAAAAATAGATTTTTTTTTCTGTTTTTCCACAAAATTTAGAACTTTACCTAGTTAAGGAGGAAGGATATAACAATAAGCTGGTGTATTTATGAGTTAATGAAATAGACTGGGAAAACTGTCCATTATAACTTTTTCCTGAAAATCTGTGAAATGGTATATAAAGAATACATTAAAATGATAAAATAATAGTTAGCAACTAGTTGCCTTCGTGTAGATGTGAAAGAGGATGTGCTTGTGGATATTTTTATCTTTGACCAATTTGATGTCCTATTTTAAGAATAAAACTAATTCTTCTAAAAAGGACCAAACAATCATTTTTTAACTATTACTTATAACTGAAAAAAAATCTTTCCAATGATCAGCTGCTTCTCCAGGAAGTACAGATGGGTTATTGTACATAGAGTACACACAATCTGAGAAACCTTTGACTGACAACACATGATCCAGCATCCTTTACAATGCAGAAGAAAAGTGTAACTACTTTTTAATTAAAATATTAGTACTTTAACAAGCAGTAATAGACAAATGGCAGAAGTTACCAATATGTAGCTCAAAGTTCAGCAATATTTATTTAATATATATTTGCTTGTATGATAATACGCAAGAAGAATGCTAAGCAGCAGCTGCAAGTTGGTACTTTCCATCAGCAAATTCAAACTATAACTTTCAAAAATTTTACAAGATCTGGCCAAGAAGTACCTTACCACTTGGACCACCACTTGGAATTCAGCAATACATCCAGAAGACTAGTACAAACATTTAGCAAGGTTAATGAGTAAGCCAAAAAACTACAGGTATTACGAATTTTCCAGACAACAGAAACAGTAATAAATTAATCAAAAGTGGTAATGGAAGTGAATACAATTAACGTTTACTCAATATGAGTTTTTGGAACAATACTTCTGTATTATATTTCTGTATATAATACTACTTATAAGATTACAGACTTGGTTAAGCATATTACTGCTGTAACCCTGTTTTTATTAAGAACTGGTATAACACAGTATCTTGATTAAGAAACTAATACAATATCAATATAAAAAGTATCATAACTTTCACCGAATTCCTTACAAATTTGAATTCATAAAATACCCTGCAAATAATCCCAGGAGGTATTCAGAAGTTTCCATTTCTTTGTTCTTTCTTTTCCAACTTGCTCTGTTAATTTAAGAGAAAACAAGCTAGGTTTTTACCACTTGCTTAACATTTGAAGAAGAAAAAAATGTGTTATGAAATGGTAGTTCTTGATTTTAAAAGTATCTCTTGAAACAGGTTTTAAGTATCTATTAATCTTAAAATTTTTGCCATGGTCTCTTATACTCATGTTGCAACTAGAGTCCTGCTAGGATTTGTGATCTCCCAATAACCTTGTGAAAATAAACACATTAAAGACTAGAAGTGGACCACTGGCTACTGCACCACTTTAGATTAATCAACTGTTGTTCTCACTTTAAAAAAGTGAATGGTTCTTTTCCTAAATACAAATATTGTGGCTATGCAACATTGGCCAACTTACTGTAGTAGTCTTAATGGAACCTAATGTTACAAAAGTCGGGCAGCTACTTCACTCTCAAGAGCTTCTTACCAACGTTTTCATATTTACAGTTTTCTGTATCCGAAGAATAATTTTAAATTATTAGTTGTATTCTGAATGTTAGCATAGTATAGGCTGCATGTAACACCAAGTGAATGAAAACGTATACTTTATTCCAGGATACACTTATGCCTCCTCAAAATGCTAACAAGCTAACTTTAAAGCTTCTAAAAATTTCTGGAAAAGTACAAAAGGAAAGAAAATTTGCATATATTTAGAAATAATGTCATTTGAGGGACATTTCCCTGTAATTATGATTTAGACATCTCTTAGGTTAAGGAAATATGCACACGAGGAATTTTCCACTCTGCAAGCTTAAAAAGAGTTTCTTTAGTACTTTATACAACACATTACCGAACCTGATGTAATTTTCCAGTAATGTCAGGAGGCCTGGCATGCTCAGCATAAAGAAGTCATGGTAAATACGTTGCTCACTTATTGTAATTTAACATCACTATGCAAAATACACCTACAAAGAAGAGCCTCAGAATTAGTTGTCTTCATCTCAAAGGAAATTTAAAAATTACTTTGCAACTTCACAAAGCCATACTGCTGAGATACAGTTATTGTTCATTCAGTGGGTTTATTACTCACACCTTCTTTAAAAAGAGCTTTTAAACACAGTAAAAATATCATTATTTTCTGTGGACTGGAAGAAAAAAAAATCAAATAAATGTTGGCTAAAAGAAAAAGTATAGGCTGATCACAACTGACAAAGCACAGATCTCTCTAAGTAAGACATCTGGTTCCTGAGACTGATCCGCTCATTCAGATTAAAAATACAGAGAAGATTATGAAAAATCTGTTCCCTAATACAATAAAGTATTCAAGTATGTCTAACTTTACATATTTAAGTTATCCTACCAAAGACAATGGAATTACTCACTTAAAAATTATCTTTATGCTTAAAGACGATGCCAAAGGAGAGACTGAAAGCAACTTCAGGGACAGAAAGTAAGGCAAAGCATTTCAGGGGGTCAGGCTGCACCTTGCATCAGGGAGAAGCTCCTCGAGTCCCCTGTTCCAGAAAGGAAGCGGATTTAAGAAGTTTGCTGCTGCCTGGCTTCCCGGTTTTCAGATAAGCAATGAACCCCATCAGCACAATGACCACTTCCAGTATCACCTAACAAACAGTCCAAGCAGCCCCACTGAGGGATAAACAGCAGCAGAGGTTTGAAAAGGAACAGCTGCAGAGGGGAATTGTTAAGCAACTTCAAGAATCTTTCCCTTGGGAGGACCAATGATTTGCACATGCTAATTTTCTGTATTTTTCAGGATACATCAAAATCAAGATTTACTAACAATGTATACTTCTTGCACAGCTTTTTCTCCTTAGGGACAGTAAAACATATGTGTGAACAACTTGAAGAAGAATTAAGGTATTAGCAATTGCTAAGGGAAGATTAAAATCACGGAAGAAACATGTTAAAAGAAGCTTACCAGGAAAATAAATGTTAGAAAAAAAATTAGCTGGAATTTTACAGTAAAATTATTTGAGGTCACAAAATAAATCGTTACTATTTGTATTTCTAATGTGGCAACACTTTTATATGTTGAAAAAAACCCCAACAAAAACAACAAACAAAAAACCACAACCCAAACCTGTAAAACAAAAATAAAACAGTTTATAAGTATTTAAACAACTTGAATTCTTTGACTGAAATAATAAATATTCCTTGACATACCAGATAACAAATCATTTAATTACCATTTGTTAAACTAACTGAAAATTAAGTTCAAAAGTAGTTGCTGTTGAAATTAACTACAACATCAAGCCACATTCTCTTATGAAAAATGCAGTTCAAGGAAGTTAAAATGAATCTCAGGAAATAATTGTCAAATATTTTTTTGGATTGTAATAAAATTATGTGGATATATTCAAAGAAGGAACTATCTTGAATTAGATTAGACTGAAACTAATTTTCAGTTTTGCACCACTTTCCAGCAAAGTTGAAACTTATCAATCAAAAAAAAAAAAAAAAAAAAAAGAAACAGAACTTTTAGTCCTAAATTATTTCAATGGAAATAATTAAACAGCTCTCAAAAGCATGGAGGCAGGAAAATCAACAACAAAAGAAAAAAAATCCTTCTCAAGGAAAACATGGAATTGTCTTAAACTATTTTCAACCATTGAAATTAAATTAGCTGGAAACAAAAGCATTGACTCATCAAACTGATGTCAAGCAGGGCTATCACTTTCAATTCTCTTAATCTTCAAAGAGAAACTTCAGTAATTCAAATGCTGCTATTTTACTGATTTTGTTCATTCTATCATAATTTGCAACTAACAAATAATATAGGCATAGAGAAGTTCTCTTTGCTTATGCTGCTTGTTCAGCTGTTGTCTACTATTTTCTATTATAAAATAATAATAATAAAGTAAAATTGTTTTATGTTCTGAGGCAATATCAATTAACTAACCTAGCTAATATATTCCAGCTCTTGAATTTTCCCCTTTTTTAATTGTTTGTTTTATACAGGTATTAAAAAAGATTGACCAAGAAAAATCTTTGTTGGTGATCAAAATTCCTTACTCTGATACTTAAAAGCTTGGGATTACCCCAATACCCAGCTTCCGGGTAGCCTAAGTAGGAGTCCAAAATTAATAGGTGAAAACTGTAATTTCTTCAGTTTAGCACCTGTGCCCCTTTTCTTCCCCACATACACATGCACATCACCTTCCTGTTTCTAAACTTCTTGTAATAAAACATATAATGCATAATTTTTCCCTTTCTCATTTCATCTTAAAAAAAACAAACCACAAAATCAACTTTTCATTAGGTTAATGAACTTAAAAAAAAAAAATCACCATAAAGCAGTGAAATTAAAGCACCAAGCGTAAATAAGCAGCAACTATGCTGTCCCAACCTGCTTGTTAACAGCTATTAAAATTACACAATTAGTTTCCTTCTGTCAAGGTAAATGAAGGAACAGAATCATTGAAAGGAGGTAAAAAGAAAATCCATAAAGACATTCGTCTTTTGGAATGTAGTATAAATGAGGATTTAGCTTTTTCTTTTTACAAATTAATATGGAATGTCATAGAAAACTTTAAAGTGACAGAACTTGCCACTCTGATCTTCAGTATGTGCCATCTCATTTGCTAATAAATTTGCTAACAGATTGAGTCAAACTTACAAACACTGTCTATTATAATCAAATATTAAGCAACTCCCTTCAAGGTATGTCTTCATGACTGACTTCTCAGTCTGCAAGTTATGATGTCAAGTTTATGCATGCTGTTTTTCCTAATAATTGCAAAGGATTCAGTTTAATTAAAAGGGAGGAAGAGATTATAAAAGGAATTTGAAAGACAGTGTTTGTGACTCACACCTTGCTCTGTTGTTGGTCTGAATCCCATGTCCTGCTGTTTTACAAAGTACAGAAATTGTCACTGGAAGAATTGAAAATACCACTGTGAAAGGCAAAAATCATTGAATCATAGAATGGTTTAGGTTGGATGGGACCTTAAAGATCATCTAGTTCCAACCCCCCTGCCATGAGCACTCAATTACACAGGAAGGTGTTGGAACATATTCAGAGTCACAGAAAACTCAAGGCTCCACAGAGTGATGTTTCAAATTTTGTAGAAATGACTAAAATGACAAATTTTTAAAATAAAGTTATTGATCATACAGACTTAATATACACACAACTTGCAAACTGCATTCAGAAATACAACAATATTTCTTCACTCAATTCCCTATGGCATACAATACCTTGTATCTGCCTTTCCATAGGTGGGCTGCAGAGCCCTTTCCCCAGCAGCAGCCCGGGGATGAGGCAGCCCTGCCTGCCGGCCACTCATCTGCCACAGCACTTGTGCCAATTCCAGCATCTGGGCCGGGGGGTGAAGGCAGGAATCCGGGGCAGGAAAGTGATAAAGGCTGAAAACAGCTCTGTGTAAATGTCTCTTCTTAGCCTCTAGCCGTGCATTATTATAGCTCATTGCACAGTCCCATGAGACGTCCTGCATCATAACTGAGGCGACTGCACACAGGGACAAGCAGTAAGTGGTAAGTGCCAGGTGAGCCATCAAGAAACCGCGGAGAGGAACAACCCCCAAACCTTTAACACACACACACACACAGCTCCAGCCTGCTGGTTTTGAACATAGAGACAAAACCTGCAGTGTCAGAGGGGTCAAGTCACTTCAGCCAGGTACAAGCACATGGAAATATCATATCACTACCATTTTCCAGGCAAAACCTATGGTCATTAGAGGCACTATCCAGCTCCAACTGACTGTAAACAAGGACCTTTCCACTGATACCAGTTGCATTTTCAGTTAGCCATGGAAGATCAGATCATGGAGACCTGAATGTACCAAAGACCTTCCAAAGCAGAAGTGGGTTCCCAACATCACTCTGGAACAAGAGGCTCAGAATTTTAGCAAGATATGCTTTACATTTAAAATTTTGAACAGAACCTTTACTCTTTCCTTGAATACAGTAACGACAACTAATTTATATTTTTCTCTGTTGAAGTCTTGCTTATAATTGAAGCTTTAATGGCACCCAACATCAGAAAGATAAGTGGATTCAGGGGAAAAAAAAAAAAAAAGTCACTAAATCTTTCTCCTCTTGAAGCTTCATATCAAAATCCCCAGTAACTGTGTGCTGGGAAGACCACATCTGCATGTGCTGCTCCTTACTGCTGCAGTAAGATTTTATTATTATTATTTTTCAAAAGTTATTCTGTCTAGATAAGGAAAATGTTTAAAGTCACCTACATATAGTTTTCAGACTCTAAGGATAGATTCTTCTATCATCTAATCCCCATTCCAAAAGGAAATATAAATCAACAAAAAGTAAACTAAGCATTTGTTAAGGAAAATTCATTTCAAACAAGTCCTCGGAGTTTATCTAAATTCCAAAATTTCCTTGTGCTTTATGTAATCATACTAATATCAGTCTAATTGGCTTCTGTCACCTATGAATTTAAGAGAAGACTTCATTTTTGTTTTAACTTTTTCAGGTTTTTTTTTTCCTTTTTTGGGGTTTGGTGTTTGTTTCTTCTTTTTGTTTGTTGGGTTTTTTGTTGTTATCGTGTGGGGTTTTTTTTTAATAGATTTCCTGTCCTAATCTGACAGAATAAGAAACCTAGGTACATTATGTTTATATTGTCGATGTGTATCTTTGATACACAAAAACTATACATTTGCATAGAAAGTCAGCAGAGGCCTCCAGGGACTGTCTAAGTCCAACCCCCCTGCTCAAGTAAGGTCAGCTAAAGTAGTTAGTCCAGAACAGTGTACAGTAATGCTTTTAATATATCCAAGGATGGAGACTCCACAACTTCTCTGGGCACCCTGTGCCAGTGCTCAGTCACCCTCACAGTAAAGAGATGTTTCTTGATGTTCAGATAGGAACTCCTGTGTTTTAGTTTGTGCCCATTGCCTCTTGTCCTGTCACTGGGTACCACTGAGAAGAGTCTGGCTCCCTTCAGCTATTTGTATGAATAGATGAGATCCTCCTGAGCCTTCTCTTTTCCAGACTAAACAGTCCCAGCTCTCTCAGCCTCTCCCTATAGAGGAGATGCTCCAGTACCCTAATCATCTTTGTGGCCCTCCGCTGGACTTGCTCCAGTATGCCCACACCTTTCTTGTACCAGGGAGCTCAGAATTGAACCCAGCACCACTCATGTGTCCTCACCAGTTCTGAGCAGAAGGGAAGGATCACCTCCCTCAACCTGCAGGCAACACTCCTCCTAATACAGCTTAGGAAACCATTTCCTCATATTCTTTTCAGTTCAGACTGGAATTGAAAGTCTCTTGGCTCCTTCAGGCAACTCTAAGGGCATAAAATTTCTCATATAAGGCAAATAAAAATAATAACACTTTGTCTCTATGGTGAACCATGTAGGTCTTGGTGCTTGACCTACCAAAATATCTTTTGGCTAATCATTCCCTCCTGCACTTGCATTAGGCATGGTCCAGTTATACCTTGTGGAAAATTATATGCCAGTGTGATAATCTCTAATGATATAAGCCAATTGGAACTGTCTCCCATGTATAAACTGTATGTGAATGGAGGAAGGGAGGGGTAATGAGAAAGTGCAACTCTCTAGCCTGGTGGCTAGATTAGTCACTTGGGAAATGAGACATCTGGTTCTAGTCTCTGCTCCCCTGAATGTTTAATTTTGTATACAGAGCAGCACAACAAACCTTATTTCTGAGTTATTTCTAGCCTAGGTAACAGAGCACTTTTTTCAGAGAGGGGAGTTGTGTGTTCAAGTATCCTTAGACAAAAAAGTGAGTTGAATCTGTTTCTGCTATGTCTAACACGACCACCCGCATCAATGAGCTAACAGTTTAGTGCATCATCAAAAGGAGTACCCAGCCTCTTTGTTCTCTCCTTGTTTCATCACTTCAATACTATATATTATTTATATCATTATTTAAAAAATAAAAAACCAACCAAACATCCAACCCTAATTGTTCTGCTTCTGATTAATGTCACATTTGACATAATTTTCACAGCAGTAATTTTGAAATTTGATGACTTCTTCCAAAACGAGTGGGTTTGATTTATTAATAAAGAGAGTGTCATTGTATAGCTTTGGTGTTTACTTATTCATTATGTTGAAACACCAGTGGATTTAACAGAAAGGATGAACAGGCAAAGGGATCTGTCCTTCCTGAACACCACCCTGCCTCCCCCTAGCCCATAAGCCTGAAACATACCTTTCCCTGCAGCACCTCACCATCCTGCCTGAAACCTTGGATTAAGACTGATTGGTCCTGCTGTTGTTGCAAGGTTAGACTTGCACCCAGTTATCAAAGCCTAACTGCTAGCTGTTTACGCATATCATGTCTACAAACAGGAGAGCTTTCTTCCATGCAACCTGCAATTTCCTAAAATGTAATGTAAAGAAAAAATAATATAGAGAGAAAATAATAGGATTATATGTTGTTGTATCAGATCAGAAATATATGGTAAATGCTTCAGCCTAATATTACATGAAGTATGATGTATAAAAATAATACACCAGGGCACTTGATATGATTAAAAAAATAAAGACATTATGAACAGATGAGATATGTCAACAGAAACAATTTTTAAAAGACTGGTATACAGTATAGAGACAGCATCATCCTTCAGAATTAATTGATTATATATTTTACATAGAACATAATACTTCCAGTCAAATCTGGTTCTTTCAGCTTCAAAAACCAGTGCAACGAAAACCCATTTCCCTTCAGCTGATATGAAATGAGTATTTAGGGAAAGTCTCTTCCTGAAAAACATTCAATCACAGCTTAAAATTTGAAAAGTGGCTTAAGAGATTCTGGTAGCCAAATCCCATTAAAATTTGCCACTTAATGCTGAAGCATCCCATCTATAACTGCAAGGACAGCAACAGACCCATGCCCTCAGGGGTGATGAGAAGCAGGACACTGGCAGTGCAGCCATCCACAGTTCCTCCTAGGACTTTATGGATGACCGCACCCACATGAGGCACCTTCGTGAAAACTGTTTCACATGATCAGCTGAGGAGAAATAGGAAAGGTGACTTTTTAAGAACAATCAAAAGTAAAAAAAAATAATAAAATCTAGGTGAACTGTCTAGGCTAATGTTGACAGTGGTGATATAAAAAGCCTCTAGATAAGAAGAAAGTTTCTTATAAAACCAGACATACATTGATAGGTAAAAATTACATTTTGGGTAATACAGTCCTCTAAAGATTTAGGATGCATGTTCACTTTCAATATTAACTTGTTTTTTCAACAAGTCGTATTGTTACACACTGCATAATTCAAACAATGCCAGAATTAGAGAAATTAGTTTACCACTGGCCTAGGCAGGGATCAATGACAGCATCTAAAAGGCTGCTTAAGTCACAGAGGAAATTTATTCCTCTAGTACCACTGTGTGATTCAAATACAGTTCACAAGATAATTTTCCCTGACAGCAGTGATAAGCAGGAGGGTAAAAGTGTGCCCCAGCCTCCTCCCAGCAGACATGTACAAAGGCTTTCTCCGCTGAGCTGCTACCACAGGAGCAATTTTTAAGTCAGTCATATGAAAACCTCTGCAGTATCTATCAAGCAGTTTTATAGATTAACACATTTTTTATTTTTGTTTTCTCCCTGCCTAATTCCCAGTTTAGATAATTCACTCTTCTTTGAGTCCTTATATCCACTGCTTCTGCTCTCTGCACAGGAAAGGAGCATCGTAGGCTATCAGTGTACTCTATAGGACCAAACCCAAATCCAGGGATATTTTCCAAGTGTAAAAAAAACATGAACTGAAAGCACAAACAGGCAGAACTCAATGGAGCATTCCGGCACTAGCTGCAATACTGAATTCAATGGTAAACAACAAAGTAAAAACCATATTTATAAATTAAAATCATTTCTGGACATAGATTACCTTAGATATTATGACAGAAATATAGTTCTATAGCTTTACATAGATTAACTGGCTGTCTTATCTTTCATTAGGTACTGATATTTTACCAGAATCAACAGTTAGGGAAAAGGGCTGAAAAGTTACAAGAATAATGCAGATAGTAAGCACGTCCCTAAGGAATTCACCAAAATTATGATTATGCATTCTAAAAAGTGTAAAAAGAAAAACAAAAAACCAACCAAACAAAACCAAAACACCAACCACTCAAAAAACCCCAAACAAACCAACAAAACAAAACCAATAAAAACAACCTGAATTGCCTTCATACAGTGAAATGAAAGTCTGATAAATTCCTCACCATCTCACTTCATCTTAGCATTATCTACAGACACCATAAAACTTTTATAGGTAGTTGTCCAGACACTGACAACATATTTACAATGTCAATAAGCTTTATACCAATAACTGACTTTTTTAACGCGTACTATCTGGACTCAAAAAGTGCATTGGCTAATATTTAAAAAAAAAAAAAAATTACATTTTGCATTAAAAAATAAATTAAATGAAATACTTATATATTCAGAACTTACACAATACTTAAAGACAATGTTACAAAACCAGTCTATTTCTTAACAATAAAGTCTGTCATAGTGATTTAGATATGAAAGAAACTACACCAATGGCAAAAAACCTTGCTCTCCTCACCCGTGTGTCGGAGTGACATAAATCTTTCTTTTTCCCCAGATAGGGCTGACCACTATTTCCCTGCCCTTTTGTTTTCTAGGACTACCAGGCCTTTCTTAACTGAGGGTGCTCATAATAATTTAGTATACAAGGAGAAGTTGAAAAGCAACAGTAATAAGAGCCCTGAGGAAATTAATTCAAAACGAAACCTGAATGGTATGCAACAAGACTACAGAACAGTCATTAGAACTTTAAGCCACATAAAACCATCATAAAGTATAAAAATGTAATCTGTCATATACAAGTATGTGTCAATCCTACCCATACTAGAGATAGCTGAGGCGTGTCTCCATTAGAGATGTGGCTGGAAAACTGGTACACAGATAGGTCAGAGCAACAAAAATGAGCAAGATGATGGAAGAATTTATGTTGAAAAAAAAAATTAAAAATCCACACATACATAGAAATATGCACAACTTGGATAAAGGAAAACATATTCTGAAGTCATCCCAGTGCAAGAAAATACTTTTTATATAAGTACTGACAGTAAAATAGTAAGATTAAATGAAGCAATGAAAAATGATGGGGTTTTTTCCCTTTAATTCTTCTGACCAGACAAAATCATAAACTAAGCAGCAAAAGAAAAAACTTTACACAAGTAGATGTCAAATTAAAGTACATAAGGGGAATTCTGAACTACATGGGAGATGCCCCAGGTCAGAGTTTCTGTGTTTTCATATTGATGACAAACTGCAGTCCAATTTTTTCTCGTAACAAGAAAAAAAAGTCAAGAAAAAAATGTCAGGGATAAATATACACAAATGTATTCACATTTAGAAACACTGACAATTCAGAAACCACCTGTGCAATGGTTTTAAGGAGAAGAAAAAGCAAGATGTTCTTGCTTTATGCTGTAATGAAAAATTTCAAACTCCTAGTACAAGGTCCACTTTGAGATTCCCACACTTATATTTAGGTATCTACAGGTCTGTTAAATAAAGCAGGCATCTAAGAGCCATTTCTGTTGGTTAACGGTAGGTACCTGGTGTTACCCAAGACATTCCTGCCTGCTCATTGCAGAGGGGGTTGGACTAGATGACCTTTAAACATCCCTTCCAACACAAACTATTCTATAACCCTATGATTCTAGGTCAAGTGAGACACCTCCTGGGGCTTTCAGAGATGGCCCAGACCACTCGCAGCCCCCACGCCCTCCTAGGAGTCCACAGACACACAGACTTAAGACAGAAAGACTCAATACCAGAAAGACAATTTGTCTGCATTACTCTTTCAAAGTCTTCTAGTCTTCTACATATGCCAGTTTTTTGCCAGATTAAGAGCTTTTTGTAAGCATTATCTGATAAAGGCATAACCTTCCTACAAGGTTCATTAATATTTTGCCAAATAGCATTAAGTATCAAGTTCTGCTTTCAGTTAGGTTTTCTGCTGGCAGAGGAACTATGAAGAGAGGCCAGGTAATATCAATTTATACTCAAAATTCAGCTTACAGAGCTGCAGAAACATTACACAAATAATTTCAACTCATCTTCAGCAGAAATGGCAAAATAATAGTATTTTCTAATGAAACTTCAAATCAGCAGCAATTCCTCTCAGATAACTTGTAACCTCCCAGCTAAGTCATCATTGTGTCCAGCTCAGAACTCTAAAAAGTAGCTTCTTCCTCAGTTACATAGCATTGCTTACTTTTTCTTTCGTTGGTTGGTTTTTTTGCTTGGTGGGTTGGTTTACCTAATTATCAGCTGGTATTCAGCCCTAGGGATTTTTCATGACTCATTTAATGCAGAAAATCCTCAACATAATATTAATTATGACTACTAAATTGATATAACAAATGAGAAAATGTGTTACCAGAGTCAAATAGTCCATTTTAAATTACATAAGAGCCTTTATATAAACTGGAAAATATTTATTTTAAAAACACTTCATAGTACTATAACTTTGCTGCAGTAATCAAAACAATATCACACTTCCAACATGCTTTCAGACAAAGCAGATCCATTAGGTTAGAAATGTGTAAATCACATTTCAGTAATTTCTAAGTTTTCCTGTGAGATTTGTTTATTTTTATTTAGCAATACACTTGCAAGTTTTTGTTCCATTGAAACATACTGGGAGGCTCATTCTGGAAAAACAAAAACAGGACCAGCTTTTAAGTACTAAGTACTACATAGAGTTGAGAAAAATAGTTTACAGAATCGTGAGTTTACTCCCCCACCCCACTGCTCCAGGAAAAGAACAAGAAAATTATAAGAAGAGAAGTAAAAATGGAAGCAAATAGTTAATAAAAGTAACATTTTCACAGTGATCTGCTAGAGGGCATAAGAGTAGTGCCCCCTCGTGCTCCCTCTCCTCCGATTATTTAAAACTATAGTAATATCTAGAGTTTTTCCAAATAACCAACACTTAGTTTCCATGGGCCTTAGTCCCACTCACTGTGCTGCCTTCTACAAGCATTAAACCAAACCTGAACACTAGAGAAAATTCTTCAAAAACATACTAAATAGCACACAGGACCTTGAAACCTACAGCATCACACTTCAGATGCACAAAACAAAGTTGTAACCGAGAAACACATTCAGCTGGGAAGAGCACAAAAAGCTAAGTGTGGATGTAAGCAGCATCGCAGCACAATCAACTGAGCATAGCAGAGCTGGCATTTCTCTTGTGCTCCTACATATCCTGGAAATAAAAGCACAAATGCTTAATACCATTGTGGAAGCCACGTATATACCATTTGCAGTGAGTGCGGGAGCTTCTGCAGATAAAGGAGCTACAATACTTACAAATATTTCTTTTAATTTATCAGATAAACAATTAGAAATACTGTCAATGTTTTAGCTAGGCAGTTCATAACTTCAAATGATACTGAATTTGGTGAGTCAGAATAACTGATGGCATTTGTCAAACAGCTTTTAGTGAAAAAGAGTAAAAAGAGGAAACGCTTAACTCCAAACACTTATACCAAGATATTTCAAATTAATTCTACCAGCTCTATCCTTATATGTAATGAAGTTATACTTGACTTACTTGACTTTTTTTTTTTTTTAAAGGGAACAGATGTTCACAGGAGGAGTTAGTTATACCTGTATCATGTCGGAAGTATGTATCTTAATGAAAATATTATATAAAAACAGACTGGACTGTGATGTTCCACGGCCTTTGTACCTGGAGTGCAGACAAAATCTGCTCCTTTATCTAAACAGAAACACTTCTTCCCTGCCCTCATTCCCCAATTTATCAGCCCTGCAAATTACCCTGAGACTGGAAGTTCACACTCAGTTTTTCCCCTCAGAGCATATCTATCACCACCACTACTACAAATATTACAGGCCAAATCATTCACTCAGCTGCACCTGTTCAGCTTGACCAAAGCTGAAGCATAAATCCACTGATCTCTGAAAGAGTACATTTGTACAACACAGAAGATCAAACAGTCAAAGCTTTGTGTGTGATTGTACTGGCTTTTTTAATTTATTTCATTTTGTGCCTGTTCATCTGTTATTACAGGACAGGAATATATTTTTAAAGGTTACTCAATATTGTTTGCAATAGCACTGAATTCTAGATACAATATTTAATATTTTCCCATACTTTAAGTATAGGAACAAGAAGATAAGGCTGACTTTCATCTACTTCTTTCCTTAGATGGCAGGTTTGATGGAGCCCCAACAAAAAATTTAATGTAACCACTTCCAAGCAAATATGCTTAAAAATATTAACATCTTTCAGTTTGCAGAGAGAAAGTAAACCATACTGTCATGAGATCCCTTAATTTATTTGTATAGCAGAATTGTAAATGCAGCAGAAAACTGCTTACTGTAATGTAAATAAAGCCTTGCATGCAGCACTAACAGGACAAGTTTATTTAATATAACATATTACACTAAGTCATCATTGCTACCTTTCAGTTTATACTTCTATGGTAACAAACTGTTATAATAAACAGAATCCTTGCATCAAAATCCAATACAAAGTAGCAACACTGATCTTTTTCAAACCTTACATATTGTTCAGCTCTTTACTCTTTCTAGTTTTAGTTACTAAAATTAAAATTAGTCCTATTACTGAAAATAATAGTTTAGTTTACCTATAGTAATACTCCAGTGTAATTATTTTTGAAAAATCAGTAATCCAAAGTTTCAATTTAATTCTTACTCTGGAACATGGATTAGCTTAAACTGAGTAAAATTTGACTGCCTCTACAGGTTGTGAAACCTATAGAAAAATAATAGAAAAAAATAGTTATATTTGTATCCAAATGATAGAAAGCAGTAATGGCCAGTGTATGCTCAGGTATTCTAAAGTTAAGTTTGATTCTGATACTGTTGTATTCTACAAATTAGATAAAGAAAAATAATCCCTGAAAACCTTATGTTGTTGGATTTCCAGACACATACAACACTCAATAGCAGCTAAAATAGTACTTTAAATAAAGCCCATGTAGAATACTCAGCATTAGAAGCATCAAGGTACCTACTCATCTGAACTCTAAAAATTGTGGTTGCTCATCATTTTACACTTCAGGTCTTTGTAAAACTGGAACGGAAGGAGCCACTGAAGAAATGTACCAGCCTGCAGAAGCTCAATTTGTGACCCTTTGGAAAAAAGTAGAAAATAAAACTGGCCAAATTCCTCAGATAGGAACTGTGAGTGAGTTGGTAGTGATAGCTGATGTTAGACTAGCTCCAGGAATTCAGGATATTAAAGTACTTGATACAATAATAAGTGCACAGCCTCAGTTATAGTTAGCAACCCTCCTGGCACCCTAAACCCCTGAATTTTGGAGAATGGGACTCCAAAATCAGCCAGTATTTGTGCCTAGCTTCTCTGTACACAACTGAAGGGGGGGAGAAAGAAAGAAAGAAAGAAAGAAAGTCTTTCTTAGCTCAAAACAAGAAGTATATTATCATCAGTCTTTGGAAACACCCTACAGGCGCAGATCAAACTCATGAGGCATGGAAAGAGGGAAAAGGCTACAGAAGGAAAGGCATTAGGACACACTTGTTCCTCACCTCCCAGGGCAGGGCAAGCAGGGAAAGGCACCTGTCCCAGCTGTTGGTCATGCCACCTCATTCACAGGCACTGCAGAGACCCTGACCCACATCTTCCTAGATCATCCCCAGCTCCTGCCTGGGGGAGACACCTCCAAGGTGGCTGAAACTGAGAGAGTGTCAGCGTGAGAGGACAGTTGGCTCATGGCCCACCCCTCTTCACTAGGGCACAGGCATCTCCTCCCATCCCAAGCCAGGTTGGGCTTCTCCGACAGGATCCCTACTGGCCCACGTGCCTGCACAGGCTCTGCAACCAGTCATTTAAGAAACAATTTTTAAAATAAAGTATTTTGGCTCCCAGTATGCAAAAGAAAAGGCAGGAAAGAGAAAAATAGAGAGGGGAAAAAAGTTAAGAGAAAGGAAAAGCATGTGGCCAAAGGGATTATGATGTGAGGGGGAAAAAAGGATGTCCAGGTGTTTTCCATTCAAGTACATGAGATTCTTCTTGGGATTTATTATTCAGACACATCAAACTTCAGCTCTTAAACAGAAGAGTTGCAGAGCTTGTTCTGGGTCAGCTCTGCTGCCTGTAGAAAGGATGGTTGTGCCCTGTGGCATCTGTTCTGACACCAAGGGAGAGCTGCCAGACATACAGTGACCTGAAGATACAAAACATGGAAGTTCTCACTCAATGGGAGTGAAGGGGAAAATGCTCTCCAATGCAAAGAGGATTCAAAACTGTTGGGTTTTTTCATTCCCACTCCTCCTGGAAGCACGTCAGAGGACTTTCTCCTTCATGCCTCAGAGCAAAGCCCACCAGTGGGCAAGGCCCTGTTCAGAGTGCTGAGGCCTCAGCTCAGACCAGCTAAGATTAATCTGGGGTGAGGAGGAAAAGTGAAGAAGCAAATAGCAATGTCACACCAAGACAGGCAGCCACCACAGCTGGGACATACACGCCACCTGGGCAGGGGAAGGCTGAACCAGCAGGGAGGGGCCACAGACAGGCACCCCAAGGTGTCAAGTGGCTGCCTCACCATCTGCTACTGGATGTCATAAGCAGGAGAGGAACCACTAACCACGTGCCATGCCCAGCCTGCTTAGTAAACACACCTCAGGTGAGATCACTGCTCAGCAGGCTCTGCTCAGCTCCTGCAGGCACAGCACCCAGCTGCCCCCCAGCACAGGCAACTGGTCAGTACTGACAGTACTTACAGACAGGCTCAACCAAAAGGGAGCTTTCTCCAAGAAACCAGAGAGTGAATACTGCACTCCAACAGACCCTAAAGCGTCCTGAATACCTCCCTCTCATAGAGACAAGTTAGCCTACTTTATCATAGCCATACAGTAATCAAATGCATTTGGACTCTGTTGTCTCTTCGGTTTTTCAGAGAAAGGACAAAGTATTACAGCTTTGTTATATTTCTAAAAGTTTCAGCAAGAAGAAGGAAGCACAATAATTTTGCTCCTGCATTAAAACTGTAGTTTCAAGTAAGCAAGTTTATCTGCAACAGGAACACTGTCAACATCTTTCATAAAAGAAGTATACTACTCAAAAATAACAAAATCAATTCATCTTGAATTCTTTTTTCTTTGCATGCTTACCTGCCAGCATTTTTCATCCACTTATCACAAAACTATTTTAGGGATAGAACCCAGTATCTGGACATAGACCTAAACTATCAAGTATCTGCCAAGGTCCCCAAAACATTTTACAGACACTGTGATAAATGATTTTTTGGCATGCAGTTTAGAACCAAGCTACACTAACCTAAAAACAGTACCAGAAAAGCAATAAAGGTGTTGGACATTTGCTTTGACAAAGAAAACGTTTCTTGTTAAAACACCCTCCTGAAGGAAGGGAGATTGGTTGCCCCTCCACTACCACATAAAAGTCTTAAATTTTCCATAAACACATTTGTGCTAAATGCTCAGGATAATGAGCATCTGAAACAGAATTACGAAGGAAAAACTCCTGCAAAGAGTGCAATGTATCCATAGGCTTGCTTCTCATCAGCAGAGAGAGTGCTGTGCAGCTTGATGGTCACAGGGAGAAAACAGATCTTGAGCACATCCTTTTCTCAACGACTAACAAGCTTTTCCCTCCCTCCCTAAAAGCCCAAAGACTGCCCTTAAACAGGCTCCATGAAAGACAGCACTGTACCTGTAGCTGGTGCTGCCATGCTGTATGCATGAGGGTCCCTTCCCTCCCACCTACTCCTTGCACAACCTTGTATTTGAGGGCTCTGGCATTAAATGAGCCCCATGTCAGCATTGCTTACCTCAATCTCCATTTCAAGTTCATCAGGATCACCAAACTACATGATTCACAGAAACTCAAGTTAGAGTATGAAAGTAAAGGCTTTAACTAAATAATTCTTCCAAAATCAGAAAATCATGCAATATACTTCATGACCAGATCTCAACTTTCAATTGTGATTTAAGCCAAACAAGAACACCAAAGAGGAGTTCAAGGTGTAACAAATACATAAACTAGTTTGGTAGAAGTCAACCACGCATACATGTCACAGATCACTTGTACGGCTTTTCAGAGTCTCGGGGATAGTGACTGTACTTATTTTGCTTAAACAGTCAATAGCACAAGGCAATATCCTTCACTAGTCACAGAAACACTTTTAAAGCAGTCTTCACTGTGAGGCTGTTTCTAAAGGCACTCAAAAATCTGTGCCTTACCACTTATTCAAATACATAGAAGAACATAACCAAGATGTATGATCAACTAAAACTCTGGTCCCCAAAATGAACAGCAGGGTTCCTATTGGCCACAGTTGGTCCCAGGTATTTTACCTGCTGTTGCATGAAGGAAAGGCGGCTGTTATTGGAAATAATGCATAAAGAGGAAAACACAGTCTTAACAGGATGAAAAGCAATGCTTTAGAGCTTAATTTTAAGATCTTATTAACTTTGTGTTTTCTGCCCTTCTTTTTTCTATGGTTACAATACCAGAGGAAAGACTCCTGTGCTATATTAGATTAAAATACTGACTTGGGAACGATCACTCCCAAATTGTAGTTCCAGCTCCAATACTCACATACTGCAGCAGGGCAATTCAATTAACCTTCCTCTGTATTTGCTTACCTTCCTGTGTAATGGGGATAATATCTGCAGAAAAGGGCTCTATAAAGTTTAATCTTTATAAAGCTCCTAAGATGAAATAGAACAAAATAAAACGTGCACAAATAAAAAGTGCACAAACAAGCCACTTTATACTAGAGCTAGTTGGAAAAAAATCTACACTCGAACAATTATCCACCAGAGAACGCTACTTTTTTGAAATCAAAATGCCTCACGAAAATCATATTCACTGTGCTGGCATTTAATTTCAAAAGACTTCTTTTCTGACAGTTTTTGAAGTGCATGCGGGGGTTCATTTGTAATTGGAATAAAAAAAGAAGAACCCACAAAATATTTTAAAGTGCTCCATAAAGTGGTGTTTATTGTCAATAATTTTATTTTTAAAATGCTGATATGCATTACATACTTTGTAAATTTTAAGTCAAAAACTTTTAACTTTGCTTTAAAACATTCCATTCTCTTACAAATTGACTTTTGAATAAAGTTCTTTGTAATCTGAATACATGAAAAACTTAAATCTTCAGTTTCAGCTTTAAGAACAAGATTTAATTACATGCTGCCACACCTTGATACGACTCTTGTGAAGTCACTCTGTACCTACATTTAATTAAAACTATTCTTAATAGGTTTTAAAATAAATACTTTTTTATATTTAAGAAATTATACATTAAATTAACACACTGATGAATCCAAAGAACCTGATGGTGAATTAAGCCCTATTCCCCAGGTTAGAGATTTAGTGGTTTTTTATTTTACATTTTTTTTCTAAAAATACTATGTAACCTGAATTCAACTAAATAGTGTCATTTTTTTCTGCCTCTGTAGAGTTTTAATTTTTCTTTTAAGTGAATGCATATGAAAAACAGCCCTTGGAAAAATAACTACTCTAGTAAGTTTTACTGATTTCTCCCCCCCCCACCCCCCACCCCTGGAAGGTTAATTTTATCTACAGTTACAAACTGAACTGGGTGTAAGGAAGACAGGCCCAAGAAGTCCTTATCAAGTTACACAGAGTTTTTACCTCAGACTTCTGCAACCCAATATATTCTTTTACTGAAAGAAGCATGATTATCACACCCTGAAGCACACTTAAAAGGCATCATGATATATTGGTTTGTATTAATGTTTCTCCACAGCGGTTACCTGTTTTAAGCAAGGTGCTTAAACCAACCTTTTCCTATCATTTAGGAAAGATTTTTATGCTCAGTCCTATGAAGTAGGCCCAGATCAACAAATGGACTAGAAGAAATTCAGGTACATATACTGAAAGCAGCAGCCTTTGAATATCCTGCCTAGTCCCTGAGCCCCCATAGGATTTAGATTTTCATAAG
This sequence comes from Antrostomus carolinensis, assembly GCF_000700745.2. Classification (NCBI taxonomy): domain Eukaryota; kingdom Metazoa; phylum Chordata; class Aves; order Caprimulgiformes; family Caprimulgidae; genus Antrostomus; species Antrostomus carolinensis. Next base: position 2,876 of record NW_010328230.1, on the reverse strand, counting down.
CAAAAGTCCTTAAATGGACAATCTTCAATTCCATACGTGCCTTAGTTGTCCAACGATGTCAAAACAACAACAGTCTCCTGTCTTAACTCCTCATAGATCTTCAAACTATCCACCAAACCAAGCCCTGCCACTGCCTTACAAGCACTTACAGATTTCTTTTAATTAAAAAAAAAAAAAAAAGCAGGAGGGGAGGGACAGAGAAGAGAGGTGGTATGGTGATACCTCATCCACTGCTCCTCAAGCAATAGCTCCCTGGCTAGAAGAATTGCTTGACACTACATTAGGGTCCCTCAGGCAAGGATGGGTACCAAGGTTTCCCGCCTCTCCCATATGTAAGCACTAAGCACTCTGGGTCTCAGTCAAATGCTTGCCTATTCCTGATTACAGAAGCTTTACTCTCAACATTTCAACAGCTGCTGCTTCCATTCCAGTGTGGAATGGAAAGGTTTGACAGTCTTTTGTTTTTAATTTTCACTAAGAAGTCTAAAGAATGCAAAAAGCTCCAATCTTTACTTGTAACATAACACAGAGAACTACCCACCTATTTCCAACTACCCAACTGTTGCTTGCATGCTATAAAAACATCAGATTCATCAATAAAAGACAGTCAAATCCTTTTTATGGAAAATATGAATTTAAATTGGTTTGAATTAAATGTGTGGAATCACCTACACACACCCATCTGCCTACAGTTTAAGATTATAAATCTTATAAGGTACATTTTAAGTTATAAAATAATAAATTTTAAATATTAAAAAAATTAACCTTAAGCAAGAGTTTATTTACAGACATAGGCCATTTATGGCTATTTAAATCAAGTAGACAAACCTTTATTTTCTAATTATTCAAGATCAGTGACTCAGGGGTCCAACATGCTCTCCAGGGCAGAAACACTCTGCATGACAGAGTTGAAAAAAAAATTATTTGCAGTCAGATGAGGTTAGATAGTGATTCCAAAAGACCTCTAACATAAATTTGCCTTCTTGTGGCTTACTCAGATGCTGCACATCAGGTTACCCACGGCAATCAACCAGATTCACACTTTCAGCTCCTTGCAAATTCAAGGAAAAACAGAGCTCAGTTGAACTATAGTAACTCATTAAGGTGCAGTACCTGGGCCGAATGTTTGGGTCCTATGAAGACAGTGTAACAAAACCTAGTTTATAAACACCAAATTGTTTGTTTAATCAACACCATTATTTTGCCATCTGCTCAATAAGATCAGAAGACCAACAAGAAAATAACATTCCTCACTCGAGCCGAGAAATATGACTGGCTGGAAAGGTTTAGGGAGGTGTAATCACCGACACTAATAAATTAATCCATATCCTTCGAAATATTTTTTAAATCAATATTAAACACATAAGTCATGCTTTTAACACAAGAATCCAGAGTCTGATTTTTGGTTCCCCCCAAAAAACCCCATCCAAATAGACCTTGCTACTGTATTCCTGGAGAAGAAGCATGGATCTTTCTACCAAACACTAACAGATGAACATCAGGCTTCTTTTACCAGACATCCCTATATACACAAACAAGAATCTTTTTGTTAAGCAACTGCTTGGTTTTGTGATCCTCAGGAAAGCAGGACACGCACATACATCCAAAAGCTAGGCACCTTCCCAGAAGCCCTGATAGTTACCATGCAAAAAATGAGGTCAAAATATTTTATTTCTCTTTTTTTCGTTAACAAGGCTAAAATAAGACTGATGTTAAGAATTCTGATTTATCATCAATACAAAATAATAAATGATTAAGACATAATACAAAACATCTGGATTTTTTAGTAAATTTTCATTTCTACAATTGGGAGATAATTTTGAAATAACAGCTAATATTTAATGCAAATGTAGATCAGAACCCCTCTTCACAAAACTCAATAAGAAGCCAAGAAAAAGCTACACTGAATTATTATTTTTACCTTTTTTTGAGAGGCACACATCAACTGCAGAGTTCCCTTGAGGTAAGCACTCCTGGGCACATAGCACCACCGATTCCTACCCTGTTTGCCTGCTGCAGTCCTTATGACCCATTCTCGCTATTGCTTTGGTTTTGCCTTTTCTAGAAAGAAAATAATAAGTGTATCCTCCTTTCTTCATACCCTAGATAACCTAGGGTTTCATTTCAGTACATAAGTAGTAATGAAATTGATCAAAACCTCATATTTCTGTTGATTTCCACCAGTGTTCTTTGGAACACAATGTAGGCAATATCTTAACTGCTACTTTAAGAGAGCAGAAGGAACTTGTAGTTTGTCCCTCACCCTTTTCCCAGATAACACAAATGTGAACTTGTGAAAGTCTGCCGGTGTGGCAAAGTTTCCAGTCCTCTAGCAGGAAAAAAAAGTATTCTGAAGTTGACATAACTGATGCTTCTGTGATTCAGACCAATGAAGCTGTACATCAACCTTTACCAGATAAGTTTATATACATCTTGTTTATGACTCTGTAGTTGTATTCACAGCTTGGTGTCTTATATCCACAAGTTTCAAATAGTACTTTTAGTAAGAGGTGACAGAGAGCAATGTAGAGATGGACCCTCTGGGATGAAAGTGCAATGTAGCTGTCAAACCAACACACACAAGACAGATGTCAGGAAAGAGGGCAAGGGTCCACGTGCGCTGCTGAGGAACCAGTCTCCAGAAAGCCTCATCACAGCACCACAGTAGGGACAAACTCTGGAAAACCTCTGGTTACAAAAAATGTGACCTTATGTGCAACTCTTCCTGATCAGAGCACCACACTAAAGCATTCACATTTACCTCTACAATGAAGCAGAAGATATTAAATACTGCTTGGCTGCCCTTTCATCAGCCGACCCCTTCTTAAGGTCTAGGACTGCTGCCTTTTGAAATGGCCCTCTTTCACCATTATGTG
>NW_010328229.1:430-916 GCF_000700745.2 Antrostomus carolinensis | reverse complement strand
AAGGTGTCCCTGCTGATGGCAGGGGGGTTGGGACTGGATGATCTTTAAGGTCCCTTCCAACCCAAACCATTCTATGATTCTATGTGTGTGTGTGTGTGTGTGTGTGTTAACAGCTTAAGAGTATATAAGTGATCATGTAACCAATAATAAAGGTTTCCAGTAGAATTCATATTGAATCATGTGTGGAGTCCGTGGGTGAATCCCTCTTGGCAACCTCCAACCCCCGACACCTTCCAGTCCTCTGCTCTTGAAAACTGCCCAAGCCTATTGTCCTTGTCTGTTATCAACATTGTTCTCATAACAATCCTCACTGAAACCAAAACACAGTGACTTCTAGCTACTGAAAAGAAAATGAACCCTATCCTAGCAAAAAACAGGACACAATGTAGTTCTTGAGAATCTCTGAGATTTGGCAATAGAAGCCTCATGAAGTTTACAAATAGAAGGGGTGAGTCCTTTTTTTGGGTCAGAATAACCCCAAACATG
>NW_010328229.1:0-313 GCF_000700745.2 Antrostomus carolinensis | reverse complement strand
GTGGGCGATACGAGGGATGCCATATGAGTGACTGGCACATGCTCCACATTAATAAGGCCAACTGCATCCTGGGCTGCATAAGGAGGAGCGAGACCACCCAGACAAGAGAGTTTTCATCTCCCTCAACTCAGCTCTGGTGTGGCCATATCTGGACTAGTGTGTCTGGGTGTGGAGCTCCCCGAGATGGAGGAATAGGGAGGAATAGGAGAGGTTGTAGAGCAGATCTATCAGAATGGGGTTTGGGGCCTCTGTAAAGAGGGCACCTTTAGTCTGGTGAAGTGAAGGCTCAGGGCTCTATAGTAGTAGCTGGTAA
>NW_010328228.1:28602-31337 GCF_000700745.2 Antrostomus carolinensis | reverse complement strand
TTCCCTCCTTTGTCTAAAGGAATGTAGATTCATTTCTATGAATACTATTTGTGAATACTACTTGTGTTTCTTGTTTATTTCAAACAGGACAGCACTATTCATAAGTATTATTTTCCCACAAAATGACTGAGAAAGGCGATGCTAGTGAAAGTTTAAAATTACAGAATGCACAAAACAGTTGGTTAAAATATTTCTCAGATCATGGGGCTTAGCTATCAAAGTTGTGTGTCAACTATAGAAATTATAAGAGAATATAAGAGAATAATAATCCAGACGAAAATACTCAAAGAAATCTTTATCCTAAGACAAATTCCTGAGAATATATGTAGAAAGAACTAGTTCAATGACACAAGCTTAGAAATAAGTCTTTCCGAAAGTTAAATGCCAGTGAAAGACATGTGTGAGTAGACAATTTTATTTTTAGGGAGATCATTTAAAGATATTTTAAAAACAGGATATTAACTGTGGAAAATTACTGGCCCTTGAACTGAAGTAAATAAAATATGACCTTCAGTAAAAAATAATTTCTCCCATCTTACAGCTATTCAAACAGTGAAGTCAATTGGTCATTTGTTGGGTGTTCAGCCCACAGAGAAATAAGCTCCCAGCTATTACTGATCAAGATTTATGTATTTATAAACACATACTTTTAGTTTGCAGGCTTTCTTGATCAAGCACACCTCTTTTTTAGAAGAAAATGGCACATTTCCATAAAAGTGACAAGTAATAGTAATCTTTCTCAGACAGGCTTCCATTCTGCTGAGTGTTTTAGTCTGATATTCTGAACATGGGAACTGAGTGCCAGATCTGCTGAGGTCCTGTGAATAGTGCTATGTGAATAATGGTTTTTCGGTACTTTAAAAGTGATAATTAAGTTTCAAGTTGAATAGAATGCAAAATTATTTTTCTCTTTCTCAGAAAAAAATAAAAATGTTTTTGCTGTGAACCTCAGAGGAAAGGTCCAAGTAGATCTATGTCAGATAACATTCTTGTTCAAGCTGGGCATGCAACAGTACTGGACCATGGTTCAACTTTATGCACTACCACATTAAAAAGAAAAAAAACAAAACAAAACAAAAAAAAACCCCACAAAACTTTAGATTCATTATTTAAATCAAATTGTGACATAGTTTAAAGTTGGATGTCTCACATCTGGACATCTAATCACTGGTTTATGGGATTGACATAAGTACGATGCACACTCTTGCTTCAACAGTTTTAGGAGCCTAATCACTTCCTCACTATTTCCATGAAAGTAGTTGTATCTGAAATGATTCAATTAATTTGATGTGAATTTGTCAGCAGCCAGGAGACAGCTTAGTCATTTTTATAAGTTTGTATTCCATTAACAAGACCTGACATTTATACTTTATGAGTTCCAGGAGCTTAATTTTGGATTAGTTCTAGTCTGATGCCCTGGACTGATGCCCAGTTACAGTAGGAACATGTTGGGTGCAATCCTGGAATGTATCTTCCAGTTTAGTTTCATCAGAAAGGAATCCAGTTTGCATCTTCTCCTACTGCTCTGCAATGTGAACTAAAGTATGTTATGTGAGTCCAAAGATTCACTCTAAAGTCATAGTCTTGATCAGAAAAAAAAGTGTTCATTTAGACACCCTTAACCTGTTATCCTCTCTCTCCTCAGGCAAAGTGTTAGTGCAGTCAAAACGGGGTATAAATTCTCCAAGTTATACTGTTTACTTCCTTTTCTTCTACACAAAATAATTCATGGCACTCTTGTCTTTGGATTCATAACAATAATTTTAATGTAGATTTCAGGTGAATCACCTCAAACTCAATTATCCTTTGACATTGAGACCAGAAATGACCTAAAATAATTGTAGATCACCTTAGGTGATCTACACTACAAACTAAATAAGAAAGGGGGAAAATGAAGTCCGAGACCTTTCAAAGAGGAAAGTAGTCATTTCAGTTATAAATAGGTTCTTTTGCTTCCATTGATAGTTAGAAAAAGGACAGAAAAGTCCCTTGAATAAGGTATATTCAAGAAACTTCATAAGTGGTACAGAGAAACTGGGCAGATTACAAAGATTTGGTCAGAAACTGAAGAATAGCTAAAGCTGTGTGATGACAGAAATTACTAACCTAGCCTCCTAAATAATATTTATTTCCAACAAAGTGAAATAACCAATAGGCCCTGATTAGAATTTGTTCTCACAAAATAGTATCTGACTGTTAAAATCTTGCAGAGCAGACATAGGCAATTGTCTACAAGTGTGTCCTGCAAGAGGCAACGGACAGTCCCCTTTGCCTGCAGCTGGGATGGGAAGGAGTCTTTGAGCCTATGTATCTATTCATGCACATGCTGGGAGAAGCTGGAACATTTTTTCCACAGCAGAAGTTTCTGACTTTATGAAGAGGAGGAACCCGATCCACCCTCATTCCATGTAAAAGCAGCTCAGCCTTTATGTCAGTGTAAGATACATGGAAAGATGTATAGGAGAGTTGTCAGTGACAAGGAAGAAGGGAGAGTACTTACTCTGCAGTGTAGCCAAAGGCTACTGCAGCAGGGAAGGCAGAGGGGTCTGCAGATATGAGGAGGAAATGGCTCCCGTCCCATAGCTGAAAAACAGAACAAAGAGAATTGTCCCTGCCCTCACTCCTATCCCTCTAAAATATCTCAGAGTCCATCTCAGTCTCTTTTCATTGAGCCAGCTTAGGATTCTTAAATATTTAATTTGGTCCCTGACTCTTTTTCGGACTGTTCAACCTTC
>NW_010328228.1:0-28574 GCF_000700745.2 Antrostomus carolinensis | reverse complement strand
CCTCTGGGCAGGTGGCACAAAATCTCTGCACCAGTCTTCAACCTACACAATCCTTCCACACTATCTCTGTAGGCTCTGCATCCTCAGAAAAGCTCACAAGCCTTCATAACTCACTTGATGGCTTGCAATCACAGAACCTTAATTTTATTTCATAAAAATGCTAAACTAGTTCCACTGCAACACAACCCTCAAGGTATTATTAGGCAGTTGGAAACTAATAAAACACACAGGGTGATAATCACACCTCAGGAACTCAGAACCACAGAGAAACCTTTGGTCCACACTTTTTGTAAGTGGATGTGTCCAGTCTGCACTATAGTGCATTAACCCTAATCAGTATGGACACAGGTCAGTTTGTGCCACTCACTCTTGTAGCCACAAAGCATCCTCCAAACCTCTTAGCATCGGAGAGGTACTTTCCAATCCCACTTCCACCCGTAACCCCATTTGCCTGCCCCCACTTCTCTGCAACTGCATCTGCCCACCTTTCCCCATAAAACCTCAGTTTTCCACCACCTCAGAACTTATTTTTTACTGTACAGGTGCAAAAAATTGTGATCTCTATCTGGAATTAGCTTCAGAGAAATTATTAACCTTTTGGGGGAATTCCTGAAATTAGAAAAAACTAATCTAAAGCTAAGGAATAATTAGTTCTTTTCTAACACTGTTACTGGGAACAAAATATTTTTGTTTTATTTCCTATTTTTCTATTACAAAAAAATTCAGGATTTTGAACACTGACCCAGCAAATCACTTAACCACATGCTTAACTTAAAGCACATGAATGCTGCTGTTGAAATCAGTGGAATTGTTTGTAATCTGAAAGACATCTGAAGTATTGCCTTGGATTACTGGAACAGAAGTGCATTTTATTTATTGTGTTTTCAGTTCTCACAAATAATGCTGGAAGTAACTTGATGTAACACCAAAAATTTAGTTGGGGGAATTTTAACACATGAAATAGGGTATTTTTTGAATTCACATTTTTAGCATAGTCACATTTTTCACCAGTAGAGTTATAATTTCAGGATATTTAGTGTTCCTAGCTGTCTCTATCAATAGAAATTGAATGAAGTAATTTTACACAACCAGAAAATGAAGCCATCCTGTTTCTGACCTTTTTGGTGATGCAATAATTTGGCTCTGAAACCTTAGGAAAATATAACTGAAGGACTAAGAGCTACACAGACTGAAGAAGTGATACACAGGAACCAAAATGAGAGGGTTCTACACTTTACACACCATGTTTGTATTCCAGATGATTTAGCAACTACCTAATATTTTAATTATTGTTATTTTTAAAACTTTATCATAGTAACTGCTATGGTAATTACGCTGAGCATCAACCAGCACAATAACATCTGCCTGTATAAGTTGCTGTATTGTAGATCAGGGCTTCCCCCAGGCAGCCATTAATTTGTATGTGCTTCTGGTTTTGCCTGGGGTTTTCTATTTTAGGGAATACACATGTGCTTTATGTTAGAGCAGAAAAGTCATAGTAGACTAAACTACAGTCTATGGTGACTTTCCATTTTGGGTCATGCCCTCCTTTGGTGCCGGAGGAAGATGGTCACTTCTATAAAAACAAATTATGATTCAGAGAATCCCTGCAGAGAGATTAAGCAGAGAAGAGTGGTTTTCACTGTGCCCTCCCCAAGTATACAAAGTCCCTATATAAATAGTCTTGTACTGGCCTAATTAATCAGCTCTCTAATCCTTGCCTTGTCCACTACATACAAAGTGGTTTTGTTAATTCAAAAATAGACATGGTCTTGAGCCACAACATTTATAAGATCATAGGATCTAGGGATGGAAAACAACTACTACATCATCTGGTACACCTCCCCAGCAGGGCAGGGTGGCGTAGTTAAAAATGACCCAAATAACATGGCTTTGACCACATCCTGAGCCAGCCAGTCCACTGTCTAATTCATCCTGCTGCCACAATGCTTTCCTTGATTTTTCTTGATACCTTGTTTCATAGCTCCAGCCTCTCACTTCGAATTCAGCTCATCCTCCCTTGCCTGAGGACAGCTTTCCACATTTGTACAGACAATTGCACGCTTCTTGTTTATGCTTCTATCTCATTGCCATTCTTTTGAATCGGGGAAATTTGTGTATATGCAATTTCTGTATCAGCCATCACAGCCTTAGGAATCATTTTTTAATATTTTTTCACCTTTGGCATTACTACTGAACTTTTGCTTCACAGCTGTAGAACTGGATTTCTGAGTAGTTATTCTAATGACTGTAACCATTGATTTTGTTTCTGGAACAATGTCGAGTGACTATGAAGACAGCAGTATCTTGGTAGATGAGGATAACACTTGTCCATCCTTATAATGATATAAATGATCTCAATAGGCAGATAACAGATTTCCTTGAGATAAAGTATTCATTTGCCTAGTTGTAAAATGGACTGACACTCCTCTCCCATTTCCTCAAGTTTATAATTTAAAGGATTAACTTAATGCTGTTTGAGACCCTGCCCAGAGAGTTCTTGAAAGCTGAATTTGTTGGCTCTTGAATAAAGTAAAGGTATTAAAGACCCTGTTTTTGGTTTTGTTTTTTTTTTTCTTTCTTTGTTTTCATTAAGTGAATGTGTTGGTGGTTTAAATAAATACCTGTCTAGACAGATGTCAAAAGTAAAATCCAACCATAATGACTTTCTTTATGACAATAATAAAGCAAATGGCAAAAAAAAATGTTTATTGTGTAAGGAACACCCAAGTTCTGAATGCAAAGGAGATCTTTTTGTTTCAACTACTGCAAAGCAAAGGGCAGTAAGTCAATCAGACAGGAAGTTCTCTTACATGGAGATATTCTTGGCTATGGGTGTGTATGTGTGTGTGTGTGGTAAAGCAGTTAGAAGTGTATCAATGGAATTTTTTTTTCTCCTTTGAAAGTAATGATTCAGCCAATGCTGGGATTTCTAAAATCCTAAAGGGAATAAATTGTTCAATTCCTACCACACTAGGCTCATTCCTTTGAGATGCTTTGTACAGAATTTGAAAGGTTCTACATTTCCTGCACTTCCCAAAGCTGTCTATGGCTACGGTGAGATCAGTCACTGCTCACCAGGAATTGCTGCAAAATACTAGGTATTTGTGCACTTAAGTAATCAGTGTCACAGTACCTGACAGCTGTATAGGGATTCAAAGTAGGATATATAACTATTAATGTCTTTAAACCAAGGAAAGAATTAATGCGTTAACCACTCTGACACAGAAGCATATCAGCTAAGCTTCTTTCTGTATTGCAGTTGAATACAGACAGCTAGCTCACTTTCAAGCATGCTCCATATTAAACACCCAAAAGTATGTCTTTGGATTTCTTCCGTCTTTCCTTCAGTTTTTGGACCGACGTTGCTGTCATAAGAAATCTAATTCATTCCTGAAAGCAGATTACATCCCACTGATGCACAGCATATACCTGAGAGTTCTTGATCTCTGATTTTGAAATGTGTCATGGTGTATGTTTCCCACTAATAGGTGAAAGTAAAAATACTAACCAAATGTAGCCCAGGACTTACATCCAGGCTGATGATACCATCGCTTTCCTCAAGTAGGAATGTGGCATACATGAGCAGGCAATAAAACTGAAACTGATTTTCAAATATTTTGCATCAAAATGCATTTGTAGTTTTAGACTCTGCAACTGATTTGTAATAAAAATGGATTATTTTTTTACAAATGCCTTCCATTTCACCTTTAAGATGATAATTACATTAAAACATGTCTGTAAGCTTCAGACAGAAAATTTGTAGGTTATATGTTCATGTATCTGATCAAGGAAAGTAAACATTTGTTTATAGCTGTCTTCGACAATGGTCAGATCACTTCATTCTTGTGTAGATAATTTAAAAACTAAGAACTGTAAAAAATAAATGGAACCTTTGAGGCATAAAATATTGTTCTTATACAATCATTGTTTTATTTGTTGTTTTATTTCTTTTTAAAATAGCGAAGAATCAAGAAACAATCAATTGGAAGAAAAATCATTTAAAGAGAGAACTACACAGTATTCACGTTGTTCATTTGTGATTAAAAAGGGCATAATTAAATTTTAATAAGATATATTCCTCATTCTGAGTTAATAGGAAATATCTGATAGCCATAATTACTTAATACTAGACTTTTAACAATTACAATTTTATTTCCTGTGCAGTGATCTTTGGAAAATATGACATGCAATATTGCATCTTAATCTTCAACAAGCAACGCAGTTTTTTTGGTTTTTTGGTTTTTTGGTTTGTTTTTTTTTGTTTTTTTTTTTTTTTTGAGAAAGAGACTTCAACAATTATTTAGTAGCAAAAATATAATCAAAAATACATTCCCCCAGGGAAATCAGTAATTTGATTTTCACCCATAACTAACCGTACAGATTGCTGTGACCCATGGAGTAGTCATAAGTCAGGCACATGGAGTTGATTTCAGGAATAAGATATGCTGGTATGCTATTTTTTTTTAGTGCAACTTATAAAGAAATCCCTCAAGAGGGCTACATTTGAAGAAAAAAACATTTGTTTCACCTGTTTTTTATAGGTTAACCAAAGCGTGCAATCTATGTCCCAAGTAGTATTGACATTTACCTGTAATTAGTCATAGAAATGACGTTACTGCAAACAATGTTCCAAGGACTGTATGTTTCAATATTTACCTGTCAAAACCCAGGCTTTCTGGAATTAAGAGGAATGTAATTTAATTAAGAATTCTTATTCTTCCTTCAGAGCATTAATTTACCATGTAATTTTGTGGTTATTTTGAACTACACGTTCATGTTCAGTCAAAATCTTTTACTTAATGAATATTGCCTAAATTTGATCTTGGATGAAAGAGAGAATGCACTGTGTATGAAATGAGAAATAACACTTCTCCATCCTGAAGACATTACATTAAACACATATACTTTCACGCAGGGTTAAGATCCAACTTTTGCAGACTAAAGCAAAGGCCTAAAACTTTTCTAATCTGAAAATTCCATATGAGGACTAAGTTTAATCATTATTTCCTTTTATTTCCTTGTATCAAACAGGATCTGGCAACATTCTTCTGCTACCAGTTAGCATATACCCCTGAGGGTCAGTGGGGTCATCCAAGGGGTGGTTCTGCTCCTTTTGTTGAGAGAGATCCCAGAAGATATTATTGAGTGATTACTCACCTGTTGGATCAGAGTTTTCTTGTTCTTGTTGTATCTTGTCAGCTTTCTTACTTAAAGTGTCCACAGAATTTTTTATATGCTGATTAGGAGTTATGAGGCTGCACCAATGACAAGCAGTTTTGTGTTACCGTTTATTCTCTGCTGACACAGAGAGCCAGTTACCAGTTTGTAATGGAGACTGAAGCAGACATGAATTCCCACCTCAAAGGCAGAGATAAGATAGAGATAACAATTGCATGATCTACAGATCTCTCCTTCATCTCCTACATCTGTTGTAAGGATTTCTGTATGACAGAACTTGAAAGCTGATGTGTCAATAAGAACTGCAATACCCAGTGGATAAGTAGGGACATTAAAAAGTTTTACAGGTGAAGTACTGCGAGAGAAGTTCTTTAAGTGTATTTTAAAAGTTTTGTCTATTAAATAAATGAAGATAAGATTACCTGTGCAATACAACTGCCACGGGTTATAGTATTAATGAAGATACAGCCATCATTAACACCAGTGAAGGCCACACAGCTCCTCTTGGGGTTGCACACATTATTTTGATCAGCAAGCATAGTCCAATAAAGAAAGAGGATTCCTGCCATGGCTCAATGTATTGTCAACAGAAGGAGGCAGTCTTGTAACTTTTAAACCTGGTTTTAAATTATGGTTATGGTAATTCTTGAACCACCCCAGCTTTAAAATTTCTAAACACTTCACTTTAGTTTATAGTTATAATGTTTAGAATTTGTTACTGGTGCTAGTAGCTGCGGATCTACTTATTTGTATCGTACTCCTGCGTTTACATTTCACTCTATCAGTTAAACCAGTTAACACAATATGTCACAAGTATTTTGTGTTAGAGTGCTTAGATTTACAGGCTCAATGATTCCATGAGAATTGCTCTGGATATGCAGTGGCTGCAGCAAATCAAATTACAGTTCACAGACTTTACATAGCAATTCACAATTAACTTGTTCTTTTAAAAATGTATCCAACAACCTTATTTTTTTCCTTTTCTATTAAGAAAACCTGTCTTCCTCTTTAGGACAGTGTAAGTATATGAATTCTATCCTAGCAATCAAATACCAGGTTTATATTTGAATTTCCAAATATTCTTTATTTACAGGTTTCCAGGCATGCTTTTTCGCTTATCTGTCAGCATTTACTTAAATGGAGATTTTACTACTGAAACAAATTCAGGTTTGACAGAGATCTGTTGTATTTGCCCTATTAACAGAAAATAAGCAGTAAACCCACCTTGTTTACTTTTCAGAGACCCAGCACTGTACTACATGCAGGCTCCACAGCCCTCGGGCATCTGTGTTTGTACTCATCTAAGACTGAATCCTAATATTTGAACATCTTTGTTGCTGTCTTTCTACCACTGTTAAAAATCCTTTAGGAAGAAGACTCTCAAAACACCCCTTGAGGCAAGACCATATGCCTGTTTAATTGAAAAGATGCTGAGGCAAAGAGCTTGACTGCCTTGCCTCAGGCCACAGGTTTCTCTTGACTTGAAATTGTGTGTACCTTTCATTATTTGCTTTGTATCAAAACTTGTTGTGTAAGGCTTGTGAGCCTTATACAGCAATTTGATAAAAATAAAATGAGGGTTCACCCTGTGAGAACATTCAGTTTTCTTACGGGGAAAAAAAAAAAAAGGAAAAAAAAAAAAAAAAAAAAAAGCAGCAGTCTCCTGCATATAGCAATACATGAATTTTCCATTTCTTTTCTATTCTGTTAGTTTTCTTTCCAGTGCAGGCATCTTTCTCCATGCTCAGCAGCCGTTCCCAGCTTTCCCATGCCAGCACCTCTTGCTGACAGCCAAATCCTTAACATCGAGCGGCAGCTCCAGCTTCTGCTTCTGCGCTTTCACTCCACTGCCCTTCCCTCAGCAGGCAGGAGAAGGAGCCTGAGGCACCCACACGGCCCACCCTGCTTGAGAATCAGATTTCAGACAAAAAAGCTTTGTCCTTGGGCACAAATATGAAAATCAGCTTGTTCAGGTATTTCTGACTCCACTGGAGCTCGAGCCCTGGGTCACGTTGTGTTAGTAGGGAGCCAAGGAGATGTGTAATGACTGGGGATGCGTGGGGTTAGAAATGCGTGTGAGTACATGTACGCTCATGTTGGTTGGTGGGGAATTACCCTTATTTGTATCTGTGTCTTTTTTAAATAGACTTGCTGCACCCTAGGCCTTATCTAAACACAAAATAAGGCCCATGGTTTCCAGCATCTCCCTTATGCCTTCCACCCCCCCAGTCCCTTTTCCCAACTGGAAAATGAAATTGGAACGTTAAAGTTGGGGAAATTGTTTTGAACTTGTTACATTATCTTTTTTGGAGCCACCTCAGGATACCTGAAGTCTTAACTATTCAGTCTGTTGAGCACCAATAGCTGCAGCCTGAGAAAATTAATAAAACAACACTACTACAGCTTGGAAAGGAGTTCTGGAGACAGGCAGAATTTGGGGGTTTGCATTAATATTTGCTTTATTCACTGAATATGGTTTTAGTTTTCATACTGTGAGCTCACAATTGGATTTTTTTGCCCTTTTTGAAAATATTTACGTTAAATTAGAAGGAGTGTTAAGTTTTTCATATCAGGATCCTTCAGAGAAAGGAATCCATTTGGACTGTCTCAGAATTGGAAATATTTAAATTGAGTTGAGTCTGAGAATTCTATTAATTGAATATTTAAAAAAAAAAGTTTTGTTTTGCTTTGTTTTAATATTTCCAATAAGAACTCACAGAATCATACCCAAAGATAAACAAAAATTTTCAGACAGTCTTTGCTAACCTCAACAGGCACTAAATTATTTTCATTTACTGCAGATTTTAATGGTCAAACACAGAACATTTGTATGTCTCAGTACTACAGAAAAGTGTCAAAAATAATCCCATCAGGTAGATGATAAACTCAACCATGTTGAGGTCAATGCTTGGAGGCAGAGCCTACATTGCCTTCTCCACTGACAATGTCTCAAGCACACATGCTGAGCTACTGCATGCACATCAGCACAAAATTCAGTGCAACCTGCGGTTGTGTGCAAGAAATGGAGCAAATAGCTGTGTGATTTAGGTCTTGGTCCTGTGGTTTAACTGCTGTTGGTACAGTTTCCAGCTGATTTAAAGCAAGCCCAGGTGTGTGTACGTGACCTGTGGTTGGAGAACTAACAGGTAGACATGACCTTCTCTGTTCTACTGATTATACAGCCTCCAGGATTCCTCTGGCACTCTCTCTTCTGTCTTTACACCAAAGTTACATTTTTTTTTCTGTCCTAGTAGTTCATATTTTTTATTATTCTTCAACAGATCTATCTTCTCCCATTGCTGTATCCTGCTATTACAAATATTAACTTTTCACTATATTATTGTACTGGGCTCTTTTCAGTTTGCTGGCATACAGAAATTTCTTATTAAATCATTCTCTCCAGATATCACTATCTTTTGCTGGCTACTAAATTTATTTGAGTGAATTATTGTCAAATGTATATATTAGTTTTCAATTTCCTTTCTTTGCGTTTCTTTTTCAGTATAAAACAATGAGTAGTATAAAGACGTAACATGACTTTAATGCTTTATCCCATTAAAAAAGTGCAATTGCTAACGACTAAAATACACCTCAAAAAATTCCAAATTATTGTACGTACTTTATTCCAGACATATATCTATAGTCTTGATTTATAAAAAAAAATAATTCTTGTCACAAGTATATTTTTAAGTTACAAATGACATGAAAAAGAGGTGAAGTTTTCTGGTATTTGTTAGTTGCAATATAAGAGGTAGCTGCTTGACACTTGTAAATCTGATGCTGTTTATCATGCTATCACAGCTCTCTGCTCAGGCTTTTTTTTTTTTTTTTTTTTCTTTTTTTTTTTTTTTCCTTAAATCCTGGCCAACCCTATAACCATTTAATCAGATAAGTAATTTTACTGACATATATAGATGACCTAAGATTCCAGACTTACGGACATTTAAAATGTAGTGGGAAGAAGCCACACTAGGAAAAAAAAGAATCATGAAATTTAAACCTAAGTAAGAAAGGTTATACAGTTGGAATCTTTTTATTCTTTTCCACTTAGTAGCATGCTGTTTAATGACTCTAAGTGATAATGTACTTAAATAGTTAATTCAAGGGTTAATCCTCTTCTAAAACAGAGCTGGGAACAAAAGCTGAAATGACTTTTTG
Organism: Antrostomus carolinensis; assembly: GCF_000700745.2. Lineage (NCBI taxonomy): Eukaryota > Metazoa > Chordata > Aves > Caprimulgiformes > Caprimulgidae > Antrostomus > Antrostomus carolinensis. The sequence continues at coordinate 19,235 of NW_010328228.1, read as the reverse complement.
TAAGGGAGGGAGGGGAGAAATTCTGACCCTTCTCCTGATACTTTACAACGTGCAGCCACAAAGCAATTGAGGAATCTGTGCACGGCACGTGGATTAAAATGCTTCCTAGAAGCAGTGAGTACTGTACATTGCCTCAACCCTCCCTGAACTTTCTCAGTAAATACAGCAGCCTGACAGCCTGGCTTCCCCGCTAGCTGGATCCTGCAACTCCAGGAGGGAATGGCACTTCTTGTTTTTAATTAGCAAAGGTGAAAGGTGAATTAAAACTAGCTGTTTGGCAAGTCAGAGCAAAGGGCTGAGCTCTGAAGAGCACCAAGGAGGAGGGTGCCTGCCTTTTTTTTTTTTTTTTTTTTTCCCTCCCTCCTTCTCTGAATGAATTGCCTTGCAGGAGGGACTGAAAATACTGCTTCTTCCTGAATCCACTGGCAGAGTTACTAGACAGCTCAAGACACAACACTGCAGAGTAACGCCTTGGAATTTCCTCGCACTTTATAAACTATTGTCCTAGGGGGGGAATATTTTTACATGACATTTGCACAGCTTGACAAATGGCTATCTGAGGCTGTGTGCTTCTCTGATGAACCTTGAATTTCCCATAAAGATACCCTACAAACTGACCAAAGAGAGAGATCTAACTGCACTGCGAAAGTAGAAGTGGAACCTGGAGCCTTAAAAAAACCCTATCAAAACAACAAACAAACAGCAGCAGTTAAGTGAAGAGCGCAAGAATTTGATCTTGGGCAGGATGGCATCTGCCCAGGACTTTTTAATCCTGGCACTATATGGCTTGCTACTAGTGTTACCGACTGGATCTCATGCAACAGATACGAGGCAGCCAAGGTTACGTCTGTCACATAAAGGTAGGTCACTGTGTCAGGTTTTTAAAGACTTTATACTAATGCAAGTTCATTGACTTCACTGAAAGTATTGTATTGGGGTTAAAATATGGTCCTTTGACAGAGTAAAGCATTCTTGTTCAGAAATCTTGTGAACTGTTTCCTTATACTAAACTGCATCCATAATTAAGTTGACTGAATTCAGGAAGATGTAAGGCACTTACAGTGATGATTTTAGGCTACTGAAATACTCTTCTACCTGAAAGTGTGTTAGATTTGCTTGTCATTCTGTCTTAACCTCTATGCTAGAAGAGGGATGTCTGGTCTCTAATAAGAGGGACAGAAATGTGGAAGATAACCTGAAATTATTGCTTAATAAATATAGTCTTATGCACCAAGTAAGCCTTAAGCAATTAAATGTCTGTTTCACTTTTAGGGTTGTATCTATCTACAAATATAGCTAAGGCAAAAAGACTGAATTCCTGTGCAACCATATGATTCATTTTCTGAACTAGCAAGTGTCATCACACTATAATTAAAATGACTAACTGCCAGTGTAAGTCTGCCTGCAGTTTAACTGAGTTATCCAAAGTAAAAAATGGTACTTTTTCTGATATGTATATAGAGTACTTATAACTTAAAAAAAAAAAAAAAAAAAAAAAGGTGTGAGTTTACCTGAAGCCTGAACCATTCTTCCTTAGCTCCTTCAGAGTATCTTCTTGTTCAGTTCTGGATTGCATGTGATTTAAACTCTTCCCTATGATTTGGCTTTAATCCTGTGTATATATAAAAATACCTGTGCATAACCATGACATTTCAGTTCTCTGCAGCAGTACGTACATCTGCAGGTTATGTACTTAGAAATGCATAACAAGCAGTTATTGCAGTAGGAGTGAAAAAATGTAAGTGTGCAAGATAAACTGATGATGGGCCAATCAGTAATGTTTTGATATTACCTCTTATGCAAAGATGAAAAGAAAATGCCTTTTTGCTGACATAGTTGGGAATGAGCAAATGCAAATTTACTCAATAACATTTCTGTGGCTGTGAAAGTGATAACTAAACTGCATCAGTGCAAAGTACTTTAGAATACCTATTTTAAGTATAGCTAAGATTTAAGAATTAGCATCAGTTACAGCTCCAAGTGTAGACAGCTTTAGTCTAAATAAGGTTTAATTGTGTTTTATATAGCAAGCTAAATTACCAATTATAAATAAAAGAGAAGCTGAATAGGATAATTAGTCTGAATGTCTTGCTAGAAAGCTATAAGAAATGGGGTTTGCTTTTATAGGGCAGTGAAACACATTTTAAAGAAAGGAAGAATTGTTATGGAAAACTGTCTTGTAAGTAAACAATTAATTGCTCTCAATTAAATAAATTATATAACCATTTTTAATACATAAGCCACTTCTTTTTTAGCCTAAGGTTTCAGAGTACAGTAGGAATGAGTGACAAATGCTGATTATATAATCCTTTCACATCTCCTACTGCTGAAAATGTGCATTTGAACATTGATTAATTTCTAGGTGTGATTACTAAAGCTATCATTATTATTGATATTTGTTTGCTTGTGATGAGAAAAGCACATTAAAAGAGACAAATAGACCTACTGTTAGGTTGGTTCAGGACTCTGACATAGCTGCCAGTTTTGGCAATTTCCCCACTATGGTCCTGCGCTTATTAACTGCTTCTGTGCTCACTTGTAGAAGTAATTGTTTTTCTGCTGGTTGGAATCAGTGTACATTTCACTGCATACTACTTCCATTTTCATCAGTGAGCCAGTAATTTGTCCATAACACATCATAACTGATATTTTCAAGGAGATTTTAAAACATCCATTTCTCACAGAAGACCAAACCTCCCCTTACCTGATGTCAGTTCACTCAGATATAATACCTGTCCCAAGTAAATTCTCTACCACAAACACACACATCACCATCTTAAATTTTGCCTTGTACAGTACCCTGTCACATTTTTCACACTTCGGAAATGTGACTGATTTTGCAAGCTGTGTTGCAGTCGAGTGCCTGACCACATATCCCGAGCCAAAGGTTAGAAATGGCATACCTGCCTGCACCCTGGGAACAGCTATTACAATCCTCCCAGCCAAAAGAATGTAGCGACCAAGCATGAAGACAATGAGTAAATGTTGTTGCTGTATTCACTAATCAAAGAGGAACAGCAGGAGGGTCCCTCTTCTTAATTGCATTTACTCCAGAGAAAGGCTGCTGTGGGTACCAGCTACGCCGGGGTAGTTACGGAGAGGCAGTCGGGCACCCTCTTTACAAAGCTGCTCCAACCTGTCCTGTGAGTTGGTATGTGGCACAGATAATGAAGCCCATACGTGTAAATTTTCAGTGTAGAGTAGCTGTAAATGCAGTTAAAAAATTCACTGCAAAGACCTTGAAATGTGAAAGAAATCATGCCTCTTCACTGCCTGCCTTTGTGACTGTGGATGCTGGTGGTTAATTGCAATTCAGGCTATTGCAAGATAGGCTAGTGCTGAACGGTAAGCTAAAAGCTTTTATGATGAGTATGATGAGGTTTATGGACATGACTTTTTTTGTTATGGAAGAAGTATTTAAAACTAGTTAGTTTTAAAATCTTGCTACTTTAAAGAGCCATGAGAAGGCTTCCACAAAATAGAAATGGAGACTCTTTGGTTTTTTTATAAATTAGTAAATGCTCTTTAAAAGAAAAAAATAAAAAAAAAAAAAAAAGTGATGCTCCATGAAAGTGCAGTGAACTAACAGTGGATAAGAACTTTTTTCTTTCACAGCAAACCAGGCTTCACCTGCAGTGCACACATGCCTCCAAACCCATTGCAACAAGATCAGGTCCTAACCCTTGTGCAGAGAGGTCACCTGATGGATAGGAATACCACAATCCCCTTGCCAATTAAGGGATATATTGTGCAACCCCTGTCTGACTCTATGGTCATTTACTCAGCTTCAGTGGGAGTTAATGAAAGTTCTATGTTCTTGAACTACAGTTAAACATTTCAAGTTAATATAAACTGTAATGGTGATTTTTGGTAAGGTAGAGGATGGCCTTTATTCACAGTAAACTTAAATGTGAGAATTTTGTCATTCCTTTATATGGGATTAGAATTAATCCTAGAACCACCTAATAGTCATTTCATGATTCTAACTTCATTTTTAGTAGGTTGGCCTATATTTATATCCAGAACTTGAAGGTGTTTTCCTCAAACCATCACTTTTGTCTACCAGAAAATTTACTCTGCAATTAGGACCACTTGTGGTATTAGTGTCATGGTTGTGCTAAAGCTCAGTGTTTGACAATGACCAACTAAGATCTCGCTTGGGGTAATAATGTTCTCCAATATCTTCATGTTGATTTGTAGATATAAAAATGTATTATCACTTGCTCAGTATTACAGAGAAATAAAGTTTCTACATTATTAAGTTATAGGTTGACAACTACATTTAAAAATCATTAGCTCATTTTACTTACAGCACAGGCTCTGCCTAATGAGGTGTTAATGGAAGCCAAGCTTCAGCCCCTGTTCTTTATAGGCTGCTGGTTAAATTCTTTCCCAGTATCCCACAGTTTGAGTTCCCGCAATGGGAAATATATAATTAAGGTGAAGTCAGCACACACTGCATGTTAAAAAGAAACTATTTACATTACAGATTGAAATGGATTGGGTTTCCAGAGGACAGGAGGGATATATTTATATAAGCCTAACAGAGCTATACTAGAAGCATGTAGGCCTGAAGAGCCCATGAAGGATTTAATTGTATAATTCAAGCATTATGCATGGTTTCCAGTGTATTTCTAACTGGTTTTTGGTTGTTGTTTTTTTTTTCTTCCCTAGTTTCTGAATATGGTAAAGAGCAAACATAACATAGTATGAAAGTGAGATGTTGAGCCTTTACAGCAGTCTATACAATTTTGTTGCTGCAATAGGATCTGCTATTGTGCAGAGATTTGCAGATCTTGAGGGATCTGTTTTCTGTTTTACCCATTTCCATTGCTCGTGAGTGACTTGAGGGATTTTGACATCGCTTGATCTCAGGTTGTGTAGCTATGCACTAGATACTGTTCTTGTCAGGAAAAGATATGGTTAAGAAGTAGTTATACCTGCCTTTCCCATCCAAATATCTCCCTTTTACCTGCTGTGGGGAAGCTTTCTGCTTTCTATAGTAGAAGCAAGCTGCAGCATGCAGAAGGAGCAGACTGAACTTAGAAAGAAATAATCTTGTTCAGAAAATTTATTATCCAAGTATAAATATTTCAAACATTTAAAGTATAGAATTTAGGTTTGTTAGGCCTGGCTAATCATCTTTAAGGGCTGCTGGGCTCTGCTACAGAAAAAAAAAAAAAAAATAATTAAATCACCATTTACAAGAGCCAGACTTTCAGTATACCTGCTTTAACTTTCTTGATAATTGTAGTTTAGAAATAATTTTAATTAACATTAAGAGTTTCATCATCACCCTTACTCATGTTATCTTACTGTGTCTGTTCTCTAGTTAGGTAGCAGCAATATTTACTCAGGGACTGATGACTAAATTGAATAGCAAAAATGTAGGGAATTTTTAGACAGGCATTTGTGAATTCTGAAGTAGGTAAATAAAGTTAATGCAAGTGTAGTATTTTCAATTAGTAATCAGCTGGCCACATAAATCATGGCTAATTAATGACTAGCCACATTACACATAACTGAATCATGACTGATTCAATTTCATACACAAAGATGTTTTCTATTTTCAACAGCTTTCACTGTAATAGAACTTTGGTTTTGAATGACTAGGAAAGATTAGTTTTCCTACCAAGGCAAATTAAAATTCGAGAAAGATGTTAATTCAAGATAGATATAAATCACCTTGCATTTGTACCAGAATAAAGATTTGGCTTGTGATCTAATGCTTACATATAATCCAGAGAAGTCTGTACAAAAAAAGTATAGATTATTATGCGTAAGTATATACATATATATATATGTATCTATAAAATATGTCTGTATAACAGACTGAAGTTTGGATTTTCCTTACAGGGAATTAAAAAGCAAAATAATTCCAAGGGTTTAGGAACTAAAAATCTGTATTATCCTATATTATGGCCTAAATGAGTTTGGGTATAAGGACCAATAACCAGAAGTGTTTGGAAAAAACATGTGACAAGCAGTCTCTTCTTCTTACCCAAATTCTCAAGGCCACATAGAACTCAGTGTCAGCAGAGAAATATCTTAGGGAAAGCTACACAAATATCTCTGGGCCACTTGAGGGGTAGAGGGAAGAGCTTTGGCGTCCCTTCTCCCACTGGACAGACAACAATCAAGACAAGCTTTAGGTTTATTATTCATCCATATTACAAGAGGTGACTGGCAGCAAGTTCAGGAGTGTTTCCAAGTTATCCTAGAGGGACTTACTCACCATGACAGGAATTTTTTGGCAGAGAATCCATGCTAGTACCTTTCATAACTGAATTTTGTTGACAAAGGCTTCTGTAAGTATTGCTGTAGCAGAACTCAAGCGATAAGCACCACCACTAGGGATGCAAGAAGCAGACTGTTTGCGGTGTAACATCAATCACTTTCCTGCTTTTGCTTTAAAGAACTAAGCACCATCTGAAAGTGAAAGACCAGAATATCCTGCATGCTGCTGCTTTTATGCAGCTACCTCCCTGCTTTCAAAGTGATAATGCCATCTGCTATTTTAAACTCCATCAGACATTGTACTCATTATTATTTCACTGGAAGCAAGTGTTATATTTTACTTAAATGAAAACAGGATTAATGTTGTTTGTATGATTTACAGTATACTGTGCAAGGGTGAGCATCTGTTTTAGGCCTTTTGAGAAACTTTCAGTCAATAAATATTCTAAAAATGTGCAGTAGGAATACTAAATATTATTAAAATTGCCTCCCTAGTTTTCTTAATGTAACCAGGCAAATATGATGAAGTTATAGCATGCGGCCAGCATTAATTAGAATAATGTTCATTTCTTAAAGATATTCATAGCCTGTAGGGATAAAGATAATAATCTTTGTTTTACAGAAAAAAGCCCTCTTAACTTGAGTGTACTATTTAAAATGTTTTGTGTTGGTTAGTTAATGTTCAGCATTTAAATAATCAGTTAAGAATTCATGATTAAACTTGAAAGAAAATGTTAGAAGAGAAAAAGAATTAAAATATTGCATTATAAAAAAAATATATGCACTGTATTTTAGTTATAACTCCACATGCCTGTAAAAAAGGATATCAATAATTGAAGAAACAATATTTCAGAAGTTTTTAAAGTAAACTCAATCTTTAAATTGATGAAAAATGTAATTTGTCATCACAGTTCGAGGAACTGAATGAGTTTACTACATATGTTAAAACAAATAAAACCATCATGGTTCTCTGAGAGCATATATTCAAAAGCAAATTTTCCCAACCCATTGTTTCCCCACTTTTATCATATCACATTGACAAATTCTTTTTTCACTTGATTGTGGTTCATCTGATCATCCTCAAGGCTATAAATTCTCATTTTGGAAGCGAGATTTCACCTTGTTAACCAACTCAATTGAAGGCTGACATCACTGTGTTTCTCCTCTAAGCATCTTCTCTTAGTTTTGATGATGGTATGAATTGATATGCTTTCATTCAGGCTGCATCCGTTTGACAAACTGTTTCATATCAGTCAAGACTTTTTTTCCCTTTCAAAACAATATAAAGCAGGACTGTAACATTATGTGTTCAATTTTTGTAGCATATAGTGTTTTTCATGCCTATAAAAATCATCTAAGCAAGTGGTTTTAGATTTTTATTTTTTTTTTTAAGAAACAACATTACAAACACAAGGAAGAGTTTCTCTGTTTTTCTTAGGGTTTCTCTGTGACATTTCTTGATGCTAGACCCTTTCAGAGGTTTTACAAGTTACAGCACATTACAATCAGGCATCTAGATACACTGTTTAGCCGCACTGCTCTAGGTGAATATGTCATGTTGTGTAGACATAGTGCTTAGGGACATGGTTTAGTCGGGGACTTGTCAGTGTGAGGTTAACGATTGGACTCAAAGATGTTAAAGTTCTTTTCCAATCTAGGCAATTCTGTGATTCTGCAATCATCTTAGTCTACTCTCATTCTTATTTTACCTGTAATTTGCAGGACCTCCGGAATATAATGGCATGTCAAAGTTTCCTTTTACAGTTTCTGTGCAAGTATGTACAGGATATCTGTAACCACAAAGATGTCAACAAAGTGCTGCCTGCCAAGTGTCTTGGCCCTGGCATGACACATAGGCTGTGTGTGTAGTCAATAGCTGCAAAACTTGGATCACTCATGTAGATGAAAAATACTTTTTTATGGAATAAAAGTAGAATCTCATCTCCGAATTATTTTTATTAGTCTCAAGTGAAAGCAGAGAACTGGTAGCTGTTTACGTCATGTGCTGCTACCCTGTCTCTGTATAGTACTTGGTACGTTTTATTACCTTTTCTGTCAACCAGAATCTACTCAACTCTTATTAAAAGTCAATGAGTCTTTCTGTTACATATAATGACCTAAGATTTGTCCTTGCATGCAGTGCAATGTTTCAAACTGAATCTTTGTTTGCCTGCTGGAAGTGTCACCCATTTGCCTCATACACTTCACAGTATAAAATCAATTAAGTTTACCAGGAAACAGCAATACCTTCTTCCATGTTGTGTCTTTGCCTTCCACAGAGAAATGTGGTGCCACAGTAGTTTCTGAAACTCACCTGCCTGTTACTGGTTGACTCCTGATACTTAGATCTCCAGCATTCACAAAAGGATTTAAAACTTAGTTTTTCAATGCTTCTACAGGTTAAAAAGTAAATACAAAGGAAACTTTGCAATAGTCTAATGCAAAGACTTTTTTTCCCATAAACAAGCAAAATTTAGCTTCTAAAATTATATTACCATCTTAAGTTGAATTTGCTTCATATGAGCTTCTATCAGAAACCCAGTTGTGGATAATATCTTTCCAGTCAATAAGTTTTTAAAATAAACTCCATCTTTAAATTGATTAAAAATGTAAATTGTCATCACTGAGATTCAGGAGGTCTGTATGACAGAAATGGGATTTTTGTGCTTTATGTGATCTATTTCAATATAGTTCAAAGGTTTACTACGAATATTGAATATCAAAGTACAGAAAAAATGAAAGACCAAACACTTCATTCATGAAAAAAACCCATAAAACAACCAAAATCCAAACCCAACCCAACAAAGATTGCTAGCCAAAAAGAAGAGAAATAAAAAAAAAAAAATCATTGACAACTTCTCATATCCCTTTGACCTGAGTAGAAGATGGTCATTATTTATAAGAATTTGATGACAGGCAGTATATAGTCCTCTTTAGGCTGATATTTGGCGGCAGCAGCTAAGGGAAAAAAAAAAAAAAAAAGATTTATGGTCCTTGTGAAATCATGTTGCTAACATTTCTACTTCATCAGTACTGAAGAATTTCAGGTTTTAGGAAATTCATTCTTTCAGTGCAGCATGTGAAGTTTATCCTCTACCTCCTTAAATCCCCAAAAATATATTTATGTACAAATTTAAAAAGTTCTTGACTGGACCTCTCTACTATGATTATGGGGGGTTTTTTGCAAGCTATTTGCAAAATAATTCTCTAAACCAAGGAATCTGTGTTTAGAACACAGGCATTCAGTGAAAGACTTCTCTTAATATCCTTAATGTATCTATTCTCTACTTCTGTTTATTTTCATCTAAAGGATTCCTGACTTCATACTGTGAAGCAATTGAAGCTTCTGTAGGGAGTCAAACAATGGGCTTTTTACTGTTGCTAAGTTTGCTTTATAGGCTTTTTCTTACAACACATTTGTTTAATAGGCCAAGTAAAATGGTGAATACAGCTGTAAATATATCTTCTATTTGTTGATGTGCAATAAACAACACAGGGATTTTGGCCTTTTCTTATTCTGTTTTTTTCCTGACTCTGGTGAAAGGAAATTGTACAAAATGAATGAAAAGGGCCTTAAACTGATTGCAGAAAAAAACAGTCCTCAAATACCTAAGGGTCAGTACCTTGTTTCTCTTTTAACAGATGACTTCTCCCAGCAGTGTTACTAAAACTTAATAATAGTAAAATAATAGGTTGCTTGATGTGGTGGAATTATTCTAGATAGCACTGTTCACTGGGGTCATAACTAAAGGTCATTTTCCAGCTAGAAAGCTAAAGGTTAGCAAGTGTTGCTCAATTCCTTGAGCTCCTGCAACTCTCTATTTGTGATTAAGTACTTTCCCGTGGGTGTGTGGTAAAAGCCAAGAGTAAAGGAAAATAAACCCATTCCTTTATGTATTAAATATTTCATCTCAGTTGATTGAGAATGGTATGATGCTGAGATTGAAAATATGTGTTGTCTGCGAGCCCAGAAAGACAAAAGCTGTCTTAGAGATATAATTCTTATTAATGTTATTGCCGAAAAAATGTCTTGTCTTTATGTGCCTGTGTTTACATGCAGTAAGCCATTATTTTATCTACTCTGCTTATCTTCGGTATGGCCATGTCCTTCTGCATATTTTCAGGTTGCACAAGCACCTGAAATAGTAGTAATTTCTAAACACACTGTTGAGGAGGTTTCAGCAGGTTAAGTATTTATTATAGCTCAGAACCAGGCTGTAAACAGTTCCAAGCTCTTTATTGATTCCATAGTATTCTTTATTGAGTGACTGCAGCTTCTGGGGGTCAACACTCAAAACATTAAAATGGGTTATTTCATTTCTAAAATACTTGAATTCTTGTAGATAAAATGCTCCACATTTAGGAGATAAAATAAACAGTTAGAGTAAAGGGTGATTCTTCAACTATAGCTTTGAATGCAGCACACTATCCTTAAATTAATCTGCTAATTATATGCAACCTTTAATACAAAAATAGAACAGAGGGCTTATTTCACTGTTACTAAGGACAATGGCAAACCTCCCACAAAACTTCTGTGACTAAAGAATTGACAAGATATTCCTCATTCCTGACTTTACTTTCTGAAAAAGGTGATTCATTTGGTTGTTGCACTTAGCTTGGAGGTGTATTTTTGTCTCTCCTGAGTATAGAAGGAGAAAAATGATCAGCTTAAACCAGAGCCTAGCTCACATTCAGATAAAAGTAGGTGAGATGGATTTGGGATGAATGTCTGATGATAGGTCTAGGATGTTACACATCTGAAGATAAAATCCTTTAACTGAGAGTGACTTACTGCAGAGCTTACAAGCTGCAGCACAATCGCCTTGATAAAGTGGAAGTGTTGATATTATTACCAAGTAGTGTGTCTTTGATCTAATAATGGTCTGGAAGATGAGGACAAATGTGTAGTCACTTGAGCAGTGACTTAAGCAATCAAAGTGGTTACCACAGCTGCTGGACACAGATGTCTCTGGAACACAGCAATGACTCGGATGTTCAGCGCACAACATGTTGACTTTTTTAAGCACAATACACTGGTTTAGGTCAAGCATGATATGCTGAGTTAGGTTAAGCATCTTTCAGAACAGTGTAAACTAAAGTGATGCACTTCATATTGAACCAGATGAGCCTCTCACGGCTACCTGACAGAGCTCAGCTACTCTCTGGCCAAGAAGTAATAATAACTAGTAGTTATATAAAAGCTGTTTAAGTTATTTCTGCTGCACACAGAGCAGCCTTATAGACCATATCCTAAAACTTGGATTCTATAAATACTTGATCATGTGTGTTCCTTTAATCATATAAACGACTCCATTGATTGAAAGTTAAGTTGAGATTTGTTTGCAAGATCAAAGGCTAAGGCACAGATTCTTTGTGGCCAACCCTGTAGCTTGATTGATTAAAACCAATCATGACAAAAGTTGTTTTATTTTGCCCATACCCCAGGTGTTATAAAGCAACATGAAACTCTGACAATTTTGATTTATGTCTATAATTTCACTTTCCGTTCTATTTTTTTTATTAAAACGGTTATGAAAAGGCTTGAGACATAACTTGCTATGTTCCTTTGTTATAAGGAAAATGGTATTTTCAGAAAATGATTCTTTGAAGATGCTGTAGAGCACTGTAATATGTGTAGGTACTTGTCATTTAGAATTGTGAAATAGAGGTTACAAGTGTTATATGTGGTCTCTGTAATTTTTTTGACACAGAACAATCCCTTACTTTGTTAGAAAATGCAACAAATTACTTCATAATATCAGGTTAATGGATTGGATTTTTTTTTTTTGTGGTTTCACATTTTCTGCTTTAATGGGTAATAGCACTAAAACCCTTGAGCTGTAAAATTAGATCTCTGGGCTGTTGAAAACTCCTTGTACTCTTAATTTAAAAGTAAAACAAAACAAAAAACCTACAGCATGGAGATTTGAAAATAATAGCTGATGTTTAAATATTCTTGTGAAACAGCTCCTGAAGTGTGCTGTGAATTTGATAGCAGCATAGAAATGCTCTACTTTGGGATTGTTGAAAGGTAACAAATACATTGACACATGCTGATATCTGATACTATTGCCTGGGAGTGTTGCAGGACCCGTGGGGAATATCTGAGAGTTAGAGATGTCATGTCTTAACATGTTATATATTTTTAAAGGTGTAAACTATAAATTAACACAAAGAAAGTAGATTTCTAATCTATGATGAAAAGTTGCTTCAGAGTTTACCTGAATTAGTCATACATTACATCTTCGACTGTAGTCCTGCTACAACCTTGTTGGCATGGTTTGGCTTCTGTGTTAACTGCTCACAACAGAAGGTAAGTTTGTACAAATGTGGATTTCTGTGCAAACTCTGCCTCAGTGGTTTGGCTTTATAAGTCTTTGGTCCTTCAATCTGTAAGGTATACTCTTGTCATACATTGAAATTTTGATGCCAGAGATAAGCTATTACTGCATCCACCTGAGTCCCATAGTTATGGTTGTAACTGCATCACAGTAGCACAGGGTAGTAACATGTTTCTGTTTGCATCTTGGAGTTCTGCAGTTGCATTCACAGGGATTGTAATAATGCTGGTACTAATTAGTCACTACAGGATTGTTTACAAACTTTCAAAAACACATCTGAGAGCACTAAAAGATGGAGGTAGTTCCTGGAAGCATCTTACATAATTGGATTAGGAAGGCTTCGCGCTGACCTTAACCATGTTGATTGGACCAGACTTGTTTTTAACCAATCAGTTCCTAACCTAAACAGTTACTGATTTTTACCCTTGTAAAGGCCTCACCCCTGCTGAAAACATAGTGAACCTTAGTAAAGACCTCACAACTGCTGGTAGCTAACTTGGTGAACTCTAGAGATCTGATGTGAAGTTTATTGAAGCTATAGTACCAGTAAAACATGTCTGTGTGTAATTTTAAACCAAACCCTTTTATGATTAAAATATATCTTTTGTAAAACAAGAGTTATAATCCTTTTCTTTCATTCAGAATTTTTCTGTGGGACTAACTGGATCACCAATAATGTGTTAATAATCTATTAGATTTGAGAAATCTGGATTCACTTTGAAGTTTTATTATAAACTTTCAACAAGCTCCTGCGATCCTCAAGTATGCTACATTTCATAATTTTTTTCCCCAGTAGAATTATCTAACCTGAATGTGAGAATAAAACTTCCTGCCAACTACCTATTGTTTTGCCTGGTTAGACTGAAATAAGTTTGAGCAGCATGTCAATGGTACTACAAAATTTTAACAAGGACATGCCTCAATAAGAAGCAATCATTAAAGCAGAAAATAAATGTGAAAAGTGAGAGAAATGTATTCTAGTTTGCTATAAGCTTACATCTCATGTCCCTTGTGCTTTCTCAGCTCTTTGCCCTACCAAAATAGTCTGAGACCTTCTTCTCTTTATCTTTATTTCTAGTGTGCTGATGAAACCAAATTTCTCCTTCAGCTGCTGCCATTTATTCTTTTGTAATGTTTACCTAGATACTGTAAATTAACTTTGCAGATAGTTTAGGAATGTTAAAATAAGCCTTATTGTATCTCAATTCCCAGAAACAGAGGTAAAAACTTTTAAAGAGGAAATGACAAGTGTTTTTCAATTCTAGTCTCCACAAGACTGCTTATTTTTGCTAGTAGTTAAGTATTTAATTCAAAAATTCCATATGAACAGTCTTGACAATGCTGAGACTTCCATATTAATAAATTGAGGTACAGCATTTTTCTTTGAAGTCCTAGGTACTTAAATCTAAAATTTTTTAGGAATATAAGCATTAGCTTTTGAAAATCATAGTGTTCAGCATTGCAAAAAATTATTGGAAACAAAAAATCCAAACATTGGAAAAAATTGACAGTAAATTGAAAGAGCTTTGCATTTATTTCTTGAAATATTTTGCACGCTACTCTGAACGATCCGATTCCCATTTTGCCTGAGTTTGGCAAAATTGCTTTTTGGTAAATGCCAATAAGTACTAATAACTCCTTAGTACCTTATCAGCCAGTTTAAGTGGTACTTTTTCTCTAGGACAGAACCTTATCATTATTTCTTGAAATAAGTATGTCTTGAACAGATATTTGCATAAATTGTTGTGGTGAAGAACTACCTCAAGGGAATGTTCAGTTCCTCATTTATAGCAAGGTGGTCCAGGTGACACACTCATCCTTCCTCAGACTGTTTTTCTGGTTTTGAGTTTGACGAGTAATTCTTCAGATTTCACTGTAGTTTTGCAAATCACTAACGCAGGACTTGGGAACACATACAGTTTGCAATGGTTTAAGTCATCATATGTCTGGGTGCATATTCATGGCTGCAGCAAATATAAATTACGGTAACTTCACAGAAACATTGTAATTTGGGGACAAAATTACTTTGATTCTAAGGCATTCAGTTATCAAAAGTTAGCTGATACATGTGAACCTGTCATCTCACCATAACTTGATCATGCATCAAATCCCCATCAGTTCATATGTCATAGTTACTTCTCTTCTATTGGCCTCAGTGGTCTCTTTCTTTTTTTAAAATGGTTTCTGCTTGACTCAAAAAACCATCCAAGACTCATACTGCTTTGCTTTGTGGGTTTATTAAAATTCAGTTTCCTGAATATGTATGATTGGTATCATGTATTTATGTAACTTCCAGCTAGTAATACAAGTATTTAAATTAACTTTCAAATTATTTTTGTCCTTTATATTTTATTCTTGTATATATTTTGCTTTTGATTTTAAATGTCTTCTAAAGTTTCATTTAATAAGGTTAATTTCCCTCTTTTTTCTTTCTTTTTTAATATTCTCCCTCTAAGAGAGCTAAATTTAATTCTATTGTCGTCACTACTACTTAATATCTCAAGTATAGCTACTTTTTAATTTTTTGACTGGCTTTTCCCTTGATATGTTCCAAAACAAGCCATTCTAAGAAGGAATCATTTAATAGGCAAAATACAACATCCTTAAATGTTTTCTTTATTATGCCAGAAAATCAGTTTACAAAAGAGATGTCAAAGACATTTTCTAATGTAATTTTATTCTTTTGTGTGGCTTCATGTTACTCAGCCAAGACCGTGTCATTAACATTCTCTTCAGTAGAAGTAGTACCATATCTTTATGGTACTCTCAATGTCCTCTACAGACATCAGTTTAAGAAATAAATACATTTCTCATACCTCAGAACATATTTACTTTGTTTCAACAGTTGGATTTATTATGCACACATTCTTGTTTGTAGACTATAGCACTGTTTCTACTTTTTTTTTTTTTTTGACCATAGGTCTCTTGCTTAATTTTGGGTGGGTCTGGATGAAGGAAAAACTTCAGAAGAGAAGTTTATCTTCTGTCTGATTTTCTTGAGTGGCTGTCCCTTTTACTATATTAGAATATGAATTTAAGAATACAGAAAGCAACTGTTAAATTTTCAACTCAAGGTAAAGGATTTGCTTTAGCTTATTAAACCAATTTAGTGCAAAATAAATCAGTTAAATTCAATGAGTTATTATATTTTAATTGTACATACTTAAATCTTCCAGAATTTATCACTTTTATTTAGCATACTTTTTATTTAAAGTGGAGAAAAAGAGCAGGTTTACAAAATTTAGTTTTTCTTATTGGAAGACATTGGATATTGACATTGTAATGACTGAAGCACAGCACTGAAGCAGTACCATATCACGATTCTGGTAGCCTGATCAACAAAAAACTGTCAGTATTAGAAGACCTATTCATTCTGTACAGTATTAAACCTATATATACAACACTAAAGACTTGGGGAAGAGTGGCTGAAAAGCTGCCTGGTGGAAAAGGACCTGGAGGTGTTGGTCAACAGCCAGTTGAATGTAAACCAGCAGTGTGCCCAGATGGCCAAGAAGGCCAATAGCATCCTGGCTTGTATGAGAGGTAGTGTGTCCAGCAGGACTAAGGAAGTGATTGTCCCCTTGGACTTGGCACTAATGAAGCCACACCTCAAGTGCTGGGTTCAGTTTTGGGCCCTTCACTACAAGACATTGAGGTTCTGGAGTGTGTCCAAAAAAGGGCAACAAAGCTGGTGAAGGGTCTAGATCCCAAGCCTTATGAGGAGTGGCTTATAGAACTGAGGTTGATTAGGCTGGAGAAAAGGCAGGCTTCATGCTCCTTTTAGCACGAAATTGTCAGGTACCTGTTTTTTATTTTCCTTCTGACATAATCAGGATAAAACTGATTATCAGATTTGGTATCAAAATAAATATTCCACTCTTCCCCAGTTTTCCTCTCCTTCTTTATGATGCTGGCATTTCTTCAGATAATAACTTTAACTTAATAAATCCTTCCTAATAGAGTCATTTGCAATATACTTGAACTACCTTCCTCTAGCACTTTTTATTTACAGCTTTATCTTTGGGGTTCAAACTGTTATAAGAAGTTGGAAACTGCATTGTGGTCTGTAGCACATACTGATATCTGGAATATTAGTAACTCCTGGGAGTCCTCCAAAACTTGTAGGGTTACTTTTAATTAGGTGGAACCGGACTTTACAACCCACATATCTCTTTCCGAATTTTCATGACATTAATTTTTAAGATATGTCAATGGCAGTGACAACAGAGGCATCAAATTGTCAATCAACTGTAGAAGATATCAATAACTCCAACTTCACATTTCAGATCAGCAGTAATTATAACACTATTTACCCAGTTAGATAAGGAGGAAGCTCTATACATTTTCTGACAAATTATCTCTTATTTAAAACTTTTAATCTGAGAATAGAACATGATGGTTGGTAGTAGAAATGCCTATCTTTGGTTCCCAAAGCTGTCCACTTCTTTCAGAAATCATCTTCATTTTTTATTTGCTCCTTTAAACTTCCACTGCAACCTGAAAAAAATTCTAAAGAATTCTAGTAGCAGTAGGTTGTGTGTTAGCTCCGAGACATGGACATACACCAACTGAATTCTTAATTAAAATGATTAATCTTGGGAGCCGAATGGATGGGGCCAGGCTCTTTTTGGTGATGGCTGGTGACAGTACAAGGGGCAATGGGCAAAAATTGGAACACTGGAAGTTCCAGACAAACTTAAGGAAAAATTTCTTTACTGTGAGGGTGACAGAGCACTGGGACAGGTTGCCAAGAGAGGTTGTGGAGTCTCCATGTCTGAAGATGTTCAAAACCCGCCTGGATGCTTTCCTGTGCAACCTGTTGTAGGGAACCTGCTTTGGCAGTGGGGTTGGACTAGATGTTTCCTGAGGTCCCTTCCAACCCCAACCATTCTGTGATTCTGTGGTTCTGTGATCTTTTGATCTAAGACAAATATAAGCTCCCCTTCTGCAATAAATTCATGGGTAAAATTTATATGGCTAAATTAGTAGACTATATTTCTGATGTACTGTTCAGATTATCCTGAGTTTTACAGCAGAGGAAAACTTTCTTCTATCCTTGGATAATCTGGACAGAGAGTGACATAATTGAATAGAACAATAGATCATTCATTACTACTGAATAAGTGGCATGTTTTTGTTTTCCCAAGTTGTGCATTTCTAAATTGGATAGCCTTTTGTGTCTGTTTCTGTGTTAAAAGCATACATTCCTTTGGATAAGGATTTTATAATAGTGACTGATGATATAAGAATATCTGGGATTTGTTCTGAGTTGTAAAAATCAGTACATAATGATTTCGGAAATATCTGATAAATAATGCATTGCATTCTATGTAATTTCAAGATTAGTCTGTCTGTCAGCTGATGACCAGATAGTTCTAGAAAAATTTTCCATAGGAAAAGAGAAAGCACAAGGCCCCTCTACTTCCATATACATCACATTTATATAAATTTTTGTATGCATTAAGGTCAGTTGAACACTGCACTATATATCATGTGCTGAAGCTCAAGTTCAGCATATCCTCTGAACATGTGTTTGAAACTTCTGTGAAAATATCCTCTGACTTTTTAGTGCTTCAGTTGGCTGAAGCTTTTCTGATTTTTTTCCAAATTTTGTGTGAACTTGTGTTTTCAGAAGCTTAATTAGTTTTGTTTTCATTGCATCCTCACTGCAAAACTGGGACAGAACTAGTTCACATACTACAGCCCAAGCTGGGCTTTTCACTTGAAAAATTCCTAAACTTGACCTTAGATTTCTTAAATTAATGAAAACCAAATAAAAGTCCAAATTAACGGTGTAGTGAAGGTGTGTGATCTTATCAAATGTTATTTCTTTCTTTATGTTTACAGCTCAATAAATCTCCTCAAGGTATTAGAAGTATGCCGGTGAATTTATGCTGTTTGGGTAATAAAGCTGAGTTTAGGCCCTGGTGGTTATTAATCATATTCTAGCATAATATTCCCTTCTGATTCTCAAAATAGTATGACTAAGTAATTTTTCTAGTGTTTCATGAACCCACACCCTGTTTATGGTTGTTTATGATTCTACAGTCTTTCCCATACTAGTTATCCCTATAGTTACGTGCATTTAGGATCCGTGATTGCACCTTTTCTTAGAAAATAAATAGTCTGTGAGCATCATGTGAAATAATTTCAGGGGGATAGGAGGAAAGCAAAAGAAGAAAGTCACTCCCTGACCCTTCCCCATCCGAAAAAATAACAAACCCCAAAACCAAAAAACAACCGCATCTGAAAAACCACCAGAGTTTGATTCAGTATGGTACAGATTAATGTGTCAAAATTGGGTAAGGCTCTGTCACTGTGACACATTTCCTCTGGCATGGGTTCTTAAAATTATCTCAGCAGGCTTTGTGCCTATACATACGCCCATCACCCTCATGTTACAACCAGAATAATGATAGATATATTATTCACATATTGTTATGGGAATCCATGGCTTTTTCATTATTTATAGGGTCCAGGTCATCACAGCAGAAAGAGAGCAGCAACTGAGGAGTTTCATCTGAACAGATAGAGCAATATCAGTCATTTTAGATAATCTTGACCTATATTAGTTGTATTTTTAAATACTGTCCCATGTTGCAAAGTTAGAGACACTTAACCGCTGAACAAACGGGAGCCTTCTCTTTTCCAGGCTAA
>NW_010328227.1:11934-17567 GCF_000700745.2 Antrostomus carolinensis | reverse complement strand
TTCTCCACCCAGCCTGTATCTGTGCTTGGGGCTGCTCAGACCCAGGTGCAGGACCTTGGACTTGGCCTTGTTGAACTTCATGAGTTACACAGACTGACCTCTCAAGCCTGTCCAGGTCCCTCTGGATACCATTCCTTCCTTCTAGCATTTAACTACAGGTCTCCTGAGGGTTAGCTTGTTTGGGGTCTGTGCAGCTGGTGGTTGTGTACAGTATTCCCTCTGCTAGAGCCTTCCAGACCAATTCCCATGAAACAAAAACAGGCCCTGTACAAGGGGTGCAGTGTGGATATCGGTTCTGGGCTGTCACAGCAGTTACTGCATGTACCATCTTTGGTGGTGTTAGTTCTGGCATGTGGACCCCTTGAATATCACTGACTTTGCAAAGAATCAATATCAGTTGAAGCTTTCCAGTGGGTTGGAAGAGGCATTTGGAATATTGGGGTACACACACAGAGAACACTAGTAATGTTCTGAAATGTTTTTTGTCTCTAGGTTCATGTTGCTCGGGATAAAATTACGAAACCCGGCGCCAAACTGTGGAAGAAAGGAGAAGGTCTTCCGAATTTTGATAACAATAATATCAAAGGCTCACTGATAATAACATTTGATGTGGAGTTCCCCAAAGAGCAACTGACAAACGAACAGCGGGAAGGTGTGTGTTTTTAAGCTCTGTCATGGCAGTGAGCTGCACAGACAGCTCACCAAAGCTGATAAGAAGTTGGCACAACCAAATCAGTGGCCTGTAGTGATCAGGAGGGTTTCCTTTCCCTGTGCCCCTTGTACAACACAACACAGTTGGCAGATGCCTTGTGATTAACTTCCATTTCCCTTTGAAGCAAGTGAGCTTGGCTGCTGCAGTTGTAGGGAACCAAATTAGGTTGGGATGTGCCACTGCTGGGATGTAGCACTTGGCAAGTTTGCAGGTGCTTTGTTTTGTAGCTGGCCATCTGTCTGAACTGAAAGACTTACTGGGCTTAGTCTCTGTCTGCTTTGCCTCTGCTGGAATGGGATCACAAGCTGTTTTCCAGCCCCTGTTCTTGTTTTCTTGGAGGCAAGACTTTTAAAAATCCCTCTGCTGTCAAGGGTAAAGAGTGTCATGCAGCATCAGGAGAAGGATTGTTCCTCTCTACATCTCCTTCTACCCTAAGTGCTTTGTGTCCATGTAGAGAAGAATGGTGCAAAGCAGATATTTTGTAGGAGAGATCTCAGATCTGCTTCTGAGCTTCAGTGCTGAAATGGAAACTTGATGAACCACATAGAAATCCTAAAATTGACGGGAGGGTAAATATTATGCTCCAACCTGGAAATTCCTCTTTGCTCCAGCAGCCTCTGTGGTAGGTTCTGCTGCTCTGCACAAGGTATGGGAGTAGCACCAAGGGCCCCGTGCTCTGCTACGGGGCGAAGAAGTTCCTGGCATGTACCAGTGCAGTTCTTCAGAAATTTCCTGTTCCCAGAACTACTTCCTGTTGGTCAGGCTATCATAACTTCTGAAGGTGCCCTTTTAGTGGATTCTGGCAGCTGTCCTGGTAAGATGAGGCAAATGCACAGCTTTCCTGAACTTGAAGATTGTAGAGGGAAGCCAAGCCCTGGGTGGGTTTTTTCTCAGCCCTACGGCACTTACTGCTGCGTTGACAACACTGTGCTAGTTACCACTTGGAACCCAGTTGGTAGCTGAAGCTCCAAGGTTGTCTGTGGCTTTTCTGCAGCTGTTTGGCCTGTGACTTGAGTGAACCTGTTCTGTGTTTTGACCCTTGTGCTTTCCTGCTTGTTGCAAGTGTGTTGTGTCCAGTGAGGGCTGCAGAGCACAGTGACTGCATCAGTGAAGTTTCATTCACAGAATCCCAGAATTTGCCCAGATTGGACAAGACCCTTAAGATCATTGAGTCCAATCATTAACCCAACACTGACAAGTCCCCGACTAAACCATGTCCCTCAGCACTATGTCTACACGACTCTTCAATCCCTCCAGGGATGGGGACTCCACCACTGCCCTGGGCAACCCCTTCCAATGCCTCAGAACCCTTTCTGCAAAGAAATTCTTCCTCACATCCACCCTCAACTGCCCTTGGCACAACTTGAGGCCATTTCCTCTTGTCCTGTCACTTGTTCCTTGGTTGAACAGACCCACCCCCACCTCTCTACACCCTCCTTTCAGGGAGCTGGAGAGAGCCAGAAGGTCTCCCCTCAGCCTCCTTTTCTCCAGGATCAACAACCCCAGTTCCCTCAGCCGGGAACTCATCACACTTGTGCTCCAGACCCTTCCCCAGCTCCGTTGCCCTTCTCTGGACACGCTCCAGCACCTCCATGTCCTTCTTGGAGTGAGGGGCCCAACACTGAACCCAGCACTCGAGCTGCAGCCTCTCCAGTGCCCAGTCCATGGGGAAAAGAACTTCCCTGGTCCTGCTGGCCTCACTATTCCTGGCTCTGCTTCCCTTCTTGAAGCTTTGTAAGGTGACAGCACCTCTCAGACAGATTTGAGGTTTTTCCAGCTGTTGCTCTTGGAAGTTTGTGAAGAGACTGGGTGACAGGAGCCTTACACGCTTCCCAGGGGAAAGTAACTGGCTAGGCAGTCAGATTAATTTCTGTGTGCTGGAATATCTCCAAACATCCAGCGATTTAAGTTTTATGAGGGAATAGGTCTATTTATGTTGTGTGGCAGCAGTGCAGTGTGCACACTCAAAGGAAGACTGTAGGCTTCAGAATTCAAAACATCCATTTTTTTCTTATTGTTGGCGCTGCTCCTAACTTCTTATCTCCTAACCAAATGTTCAGCTCCTGGGGCTGTCAGAAGATACTCTGACTCCAAGAGCACCCCTCTGGTCAGTCTGAGCTTTAGAGTCAGAGAAATAATATGCTTGCTTTCCTGCTGGTGTGTCATCAGGAAATTTATTGCCTGTTGATCAGAGGTGACTCCCTTTGACAAATCTCTTGTTTATCTCTACCAGTGCTTGCTTGTTGTCTTTTTTCAGAGTTTTAAATCCCATGTTTTAACTCTGGAGTGCTTGGAGAGCAACAGCAAGTGGCAAAGTGCCCTGGTTGTGTTGGAACCTGTCACCTGTTGTTGGGGTCAGTAAAATCTCCAAGTTGACTCTAGTAAAAAATGCCTGAGCTGCAGTAGAACCAAATGTCAGGATTCCGGGCTGAAATTCCTGGTTGAACATCAGATATGTGTTGGAATATCCTGTACACTAATGAGGGTATCCTTCAGGCCAGCAGGCAGCTGCCTAGAGCTAACTAGCAGGAAATGAGGTATGGGAATGATGCTAATCCCACTTTTATCAGGATTACCAGAGCACACCTTTCTCCAGTTATGCCCTTCCTTTCAAAGAACTACGCATCCAGGAGGCACATCCTTTTACCCATCAGCCAGGAAGCGGCTTTGAGCCTCCTTTGGCTGTGGAGGGGAAGTGAACTCGCTTTGCACTCCCCTGGAGAATGACCTGTCCTTAATGATGAGCAGCTCTTTACTCTGCTGTTGAGGTTGTTTCTCAAGGTAGAAAAGAGTTCAGGATTCTCTGGGTGGCAAGAGGCATTAATAGTTCTTGCCTGGCAGAGCACTGTCTTGATTCCAGCTATTACTTCCAGGACAGTTTTCTAGTATTTTAACAGAGCTGCTCTGACCCTTACACATCAAATCACTGGTCTTAAAGGACAGTCGTGTTTGTAGCCAGGATGATTTAAGGGCAGACAAGCAGGACAAGGTTTGCAGGGAGATACTCTTTCTCAGCTGCATTTCCTGAAGAAGGACTTGCCTGAAAGCTTTTCTTCATAAGTAAATTGGTTGATTTAATTACTGCTTCTCCCTCTCCATGCCTGTGTACCTCATTTAAAGGTAACAACTACGGCAGTGTTTGCTAGCCAGCCTACTCAGACCTGTTGTACAAACATGTACAGCATTACATTATGACTCTGACTTCGGTGGAGCAGCAGAGCAAGCTGATCGGAGGCAGGACTGGGATCCTGTCTTCCATCACGCTGAGGTGCAAGCCAGCTGCCTGTGTACTTTGTTGCAAGAGTGATGCTGTTTTGGGGACAACAGCGAAATTATAAAAAAATAAGCTAAACTGCTATATATATTTGAAAGTTACCCATGGTGTGGGGAGTTTTCCTCTCTGTTTTGGGTCCTGACAGCCCCTGCTCAGGCTCAATGGTTTCTAGGGCTGGTCAGAGCAGAGGTGCTGTTGTGCCCTGAGGGGACCCATGGCCAGGGCACTGGCAGTCCTGGCAGCGTGTGACCAGGCTGACTTTAAAGAGGGAGTCCCCTCCAATTATCTCTGGAAAAAGTGTGACACATCTGTTCTTGCCAGTCTGCTTCCTCTGTTTTGAGTGGACTTGCCCTTTAAGTAGCAGTGAAGACCTGCCAGTCTTTCCCGAACATGCTGACCCCAGTAGATGAGCTATTATGGTTTTAAGGGCTTACTCACTCTTCTCTTATCCTGCTCTGGTAAGAATTTGATGCTGACAGGACCTTAGAGCAGTCAGTTCTTTGAAATGTGTTATGAATGGACTTTCAGGGGTGGGGGAAGATGCTATTTGTAAAGTCATCTAGACTTTACATCTTCTCCTTTGTGAAGCAGTGGGTTTCAAATAAATAAAATTAAGATTTCCAGACCTTCAGTGGGATACTTAAGCCCACAGATAACAAATTTGCTTGTCTTGCCTTCAGGGGCTACTTCTAGTGGACAGTAGCATCCCCAGGCACCACATACCAGTGTGAAAACCTCTGCTCTGTAATTATTCATGGAGGTTTCTGTGGCTGGCAAGTCCAGAAGGACTCAAATTCTGCCAGCAGAATTCTCTTGGGTTATAGAGGGAGCCTGAGGAGATGAGCTGGATGAATTAGACTCTGGAAATGCTCAGAAAGCTGTTTGTTGTTGCAGTTTTATTTAAGATGATAAAATTGTTCTCAACTTAACTCCCAGAGCTGCTTTGCTATTTAGCTTTATCCCTTCCAGAGCTGTGAAGATCTTGAGGTGGTGCTTTAAGTCTATAGCAGGGGAGACTTTCTCTCTGGATCTACTGGCCTTGTACGGTCCTCAAAGTGCATGAAAGCACTGGTATGGCATCACTAACCTCAGTCCTATCTCCTCTTTAGGAATGCTGAAGGAGCAGGAGAAAAGCTGTAGCACCTCTCAATTTGGGGGAATTTTTTTAGCTCCCGCCCGCTTTAATAATGCTCTTGGAGTACCAATGTTTGCATTATTCAGATATGTGGGCTCAACCTTGAAAGGCCCATGAGCCAAATGTGTAAATGCATTGGGAGCAGCAAATTCAGAGTCCTCCTGTTTGTGCTGTGCAGTAACGCTTTCCTTTCTCTTGCAGGTCTCAAACAGCTGCTGAAACAAGGATCGGTGCAGAAGGTGTACAATGGATTGCAGGGATATTGACATGTGGAAAACTGGGACTTAACTGAAAATGAAAAAGTCAGATTTGTTTGCAGTCTTTCCTCCTGCCTGCTGTAGAATGGAAAAGAGGGAGGGTGGGGCAATTGATGAGGTATATATAATTTTTTTTTTCCTTTGTAAATGATGGAAGTGCTCATATGAGTTTGGGAAAATACTACCATTTTCAGGACATACCTGGTGCTGCCTATCATGTTCCACATCCTGGAACAACAAAGAGACTCCTTAAGC
>NW_010328227.1:3176-11913 GCF_000700745.2 Antrostomus carolinensis | reverse complement strand
AAAAAAAAAAAAAAAAAAAAAAGGTGGAGAAAAGAGTTTTAAATTCCATGCAAATTGGAATTTCTGGTTTTTAAATATATTTTGATGTGACTTTTCTTGACCATCTCAACATATTTTCACAGCTTCTCCTGCTTTTTATGTCTTTTGTGTCAGTCCCTTCTGAGTTTCTGTTGGTTTGGGTGGGTTTTTTTAGTCCCAGCCCTTCTTCCCTTTCCCCTCTGAGTCCAGAGTGTGGTATTGCTTCAGAATCTGTGTTTTGGGGGCAGGAGCAGAGGTGCTGTTGGGAGTGGACTGGCAGGAGGGCCTTCACAGGCTACATTAGGCCCTGCATATGGATGGGAAAGCAGAGGAAATGAGCTTCTTAAGGCTCCTGGGGACTCTCCTAACTACTGAGTAGTCCTTTTGTCCCAAAAGTTATTGCTTGGTTTTAAATTTGAAGTCACAACAGTTTAGCAAAGACTCCTCAGACTTTCACAGTGGGGTTTTTGGAAAATAATGGGAATGGCTCCTTGTGGTTCTTCGTCATTGCCCTCAAATGTAACCAACAGCTTGTCTGGAAAAGTTCACTTACCCTCCTGCACTCTGTCCTCTGTGAGGACGGGTGAAGCTAAACAGCACAGAAATAAAGATGTTTGAGTTGGAATGGCAAAGACTACCTGGTTATGTATTTCAGCAGCCTTTACCCTGGGACTGCTGTGAGTCCTGAACTAAGAAGGAATGGTCCCTTCAGTGATCTAAGCTGTGAGCTGCTGTAAAGGGTGAAACTACAGCTGCTAATACCAGCAAAAGCTCTGTGGCTGCTTTATTTGAGCTGAGGGCCTGGTAACTTGGCCAGAAGGCACCTGTGCTGCTCTGGTCTCTGTTGTGAAGATCTTGCTGCTTTCAGCATCCCCATCAGGGACTCTCCATCTCCATGTGTTCTTCAAGAGTAGTAGCTAAACAATTTCTGAAGTGTCTGTGTCAGTCAGCCTTGTATTTTGCTGTGACAGGGATGTAGGCAGCAAGAGAAATGAGTCAGTTGTTTGTGGAGGACGATGTTCTGCTCCTTCCCTGTGGGCTGTTGGGGGCTATAAAGTGGGATCCTTGCAGCTGCTGCTGCCTTATACCTCATCCCCTGCCTGGGGAGTAAATGGGATCTGTTTTTTCTACAAGGAAATGTTTGCTGGGGAGCAGCAGGAGACTTAAGGTAGTTTTTCTAGTTTTGTTGTTGTTTATTTTTCTTCATTGTGAACTTTTAAGTAGCTCAGATCTGAGCTCGGAGCAGTGGAGAGCAGCTCTGGCTCAGCCCTTCTGTGCTGCCCTTGCTCTAGCAACATCCCATCCAACCCTTACACTCCAGCAGGAGCTGACGCAGCGGAAGCAGCAGCACCGGGAAAGTTTCCTGTTGGATCCTTTGTACGTGGGCCTTGGCAGAGCAAAGCAGGGGCTTCAGGAACAGTGGAGAGAGGGGGGTGAGGCAAACCTGGGATGCCAAACCCTTGGTCTCAGTGCTCATTGTCCTCAAAATCCCTAAGTGTAAGCTGTTAATCCCAGCTGAGGCTGCTATACTGAGTATCTGTCTGCCCGTTTGATGACCAGCTCTTTCCAGGTGTCTGTAGGCAGCTCTGCCCCTGCTTCCTCCTCTAATGTAGAATTCTACAAAAGCTCAGATTTCAAAGAAATTCTCCTTCTGATATCCCTATGCATGGGGCTGGTTCCTGTTATCTCAGCCCATTGAGGGTCTGTTTCATGATCCCCTTTCTGCCTACTTGTTCCACAGGCACACGATCCTGCTGCCAGTGCTCGTCTGTAGCAATAAAGCCAAAAAGCCAGAACTTCACACCAAAATCTAAAGTTCTGCACAGGACAGAGTTTGGCTGTGCTGTAACCTTTCCTACCTGCACCCCTAGCAGCAGGCAATGCGTTTATTTCGGGCATGAGCACTTGTTCCTGCCCCTGCTTTGCTTTTCCCTGCTATTTTTTTTTCCTTCCTGTGTTGTTTTTTTTTGGTTGTTTTTTTGGGGGTTTTTTTGTTTGGTTTGTGTTTTTTTTTTTTTCCTTTTCATTGTGGGTCTGTACTCCTCTGAGAGGCAGGTGCTGTGTGGAACAGCAACAATAGCTGCAAAGCCTCAGCTTTTACCAGAGAGAAGAAAAACAAGCCCCAGCTCACACTGAGCAACCCTGCTTCCTTCCATCTTCCTTCCCCTCTCTGCCGTGGGTGTGCGCAGAGCTGGGCTCCTCCACCTTTCCCACCTGAGACAAAGTTTCCAGGGTTTCCACACTTCTCTGCAGGCACTGATGCTTGTCAGGGTCTGGTTCAAACAGTTCCACTTGTTTTGGTTTTGGTCCACTTGCCTGAGGAAGGTTGTGCTGCTTCTAGGGAGGTATTTGTCCTCCAAGGGCCCTGGGGTGTCTGGCCAGGGGATGTGGAAGCTGTTCAGTGGCCGTGACATCCTGTGTCCCCTGTTTTGGTATGTGTGAGTGAGTCATAGCACGCACAGAATCTGTTGTCTCATAGAAATGCTTCTTAGGAGGCTTGGATCTTCATATCATCTCTCCTTGCTTTGAGATCAAGCAAAGTGTCTTGAAGGTGCGAACCTCTGAGCTGGGAATCCTGTAACGCACAATCTTCATTTCCAGCCTCTTCTAAGCAATGCTGCTGTTCCTAAATGGGATCCAATTTAAAAGGGGAAAAAAAAAAAAAAAAACAAAGAAAGAAAAAAACCCAACAACTTCCTGGTCTCCTTTTACCCTAAATCGTTGCACAAGTCAAGGATTGTTGAGGGTTTAGTTATAGACATGTTCAATTTTTCTAGCAAAACACTTGTCCTTGAAACGTTTCTTGAAGTTCCTGATGTTTTGAGAAGGGGGTGTTTAAACAAGTTGCAGTTCTTGCCTGGCTAAACCAGGATCCTGACTTATTTCTGAAGTGGATTCTTTTGATCACCTCCAGAAAGTTGTGTGTGTTTCTCCATGGGCCTCATAACAGAATTTGCCCAGACTGGAAAAGCCCTTTAAGATCATAGAAGATCATCAAGTCCAATCATTAACCCAACACTGACAAGTCCCCGACTAACCCATGTCCCTCAGCACTATGTCTACATGACTCTTCAATCCCTCCAGGGATGGGGACTCCACCACTGCCCTGGGCAACCCCTGCCAATGCCTCAGAACCCTTTCTGCAAAGAAATTCTTCCTCACATCCAATCTCAACTGCCCTTGGTGCAACTTGAGGCTGTTTCCTCTTGCCCTAAGGCTTGCTTTAAGTTAGCATTTCCTCCATCAGCACTATTACCACCCTTTGGCTGGATCCCTCCTGTCCCAGGGGGGGTGAAGGAGCTGGTGGGGTGAGGACTCCATAGCAGGTAGATGATGGGGGTGAAACAAGGTTCAGATCTGCACTGTTGTGCTTTAGCAGCCTTCTCCACTTCTCCTGTCCCTCCACAGTCTGGACTTGCTCTGTCTAAAGCTATGTTGTACATCCCAAAGCAGATGTTGAAGCTTTGGGGCTGTGCATAGGAGTTTCAGCATTGGATACATGGGTCATGGGGAACCGTCTGGCCCAAGGGGCTGGTTTGTTCCTGGTGACTTTGGCCATGCCAAGAGCCACTGCTGTCATTTCTCCCCACAGCAAGTGGCACTGCTTGCCCGGAGCATCCCCTCCTCCCTAAGTCCAGGCAGGGGGTGAAAGTGTTTCCAAACAGCAGTTTCTTCTCCATGGAAACTTCTCTGCAAGTACAGTGCAGCCAGGCTTGGGTTTTTTCCGAATAAGTTGTTATTTTAAAGTACTTATCTATATCTGAACTTTTCTGCTTCTGGGAGACAGGCAGTGGAGATAGGAGGGGGGAAGTGACTGGTGCCAGGAGACAGTTGCTCTGAAGACGCATAGATTTGCAGTGTTCTGAATACATCTGCTCAAACATCTGAAGACCATGGGCACCTCTAGCTGGAATGGGAAGGTGAAGTGATGAGTCCTTGCTGGAGTCTTTAATGTGATTTGTAGATAGCAGCCCCCATCTCTGCTCCTGTGTCATCACGCTGATGAGCAGTGGTGGAACATCTTGCAAGTCATGGCTTGCTCAGACAAAAGTGGTCCCTAGGGAGGGGACAACCCAGCTGGGGCAAGGCAGGAGGTGTGGTGGGACTGGTGGTATCCTGCTGCCCCAAAGCCTTCCTTCATCCTGGCTGCCACTTAGCCCTGCTCGGTGT
The DNA here is from genome assembly GCF_000700745.2 of Antrostomus carolinensis. Lineage (NCBI taxonomy): Eukaryota > Metazoa > Chordata > Aves > Caprimulgiformes > Caprimulgidae > Antrostomus > Antrostomus carolinensis. The sequence goes on along the minus strand of NW_010328227.1, from coordinate 7,725 downwards.
TGACAGTGGCCAGCAGCCAGCTTTCTCCTCCTGCTTCCTCTGGCACGCTGACCTGGGAGGCGAGAGAAAGGGAAGAGGGCAGTGATGGGTCCTGGGCACCCACATGCCCTACAAGGAGGGAGTCACCAGCACAGCCCTTTCCTCTGCTGTTAAATATTTCCAGGGACTTGCCTGCTCTCATGTGGGAGCAGGAGGCCGCTAGTAAGCGGATACCAAACAGCCTCCAACTCCAAAACCATTGCTCAAAAAAAGTCATCTCTTGCACAGGGCGGGTTGGCCAAAGGCCACGTGTGTTGTAAATCTCACCCCAGTGCAGCCCCCGGGTTAAAAAGGATGTTTGAAAACTGGTGATGCCAGAAATGAGAACATCTGGGGCTGTGACAACGTGGCCTCTGGGGGAATTCAGAAGAACAGAGCTTGTTTAGTCCAGAAGAGCAATGATGACACCAGCACAGGCCCCGAGTGCGTAAGGGCTGTTTTTAAGGATAATCCCCTCTTCCTGTCCCCAGAGACTTCCATCTGGTGCTACCCATTTGCAAAAGCACTGGTAGCATCAGCCTCACTTTTTTTTTTTCCACAGCTGCTACCCTCTACGCCCCACCTGAGCAGGCACAGGAGCCCATCACCATGTTTCTGGGCAGCTCCTGGAGCCAGCCAGTCCTTTGTCCCTGGGGATGGGCAGGGCGTGGAGGCAACAGTGCCGGAAGCTCCCAAAGGACATGGCCAGGGACACCAACCTTGTGATGTCTGAAAGGCAGTGGGGGACTGCGCGTCCCTGCTAGGCAGGAGGGGAACCTGCCCACCCCATCTGAAGCACCTATGGGACGTGGGCGAAGAGGAAAACTGGTTCCTACCGCGTCAGGATTGTCTTACTCATTGGAACAAGGTTCAAGGTTGGGCGTCTTATCTCAACACTTATCCAAGCCAGCGATAGCAGAGCTGAGCGATGGAAACCATGCAGCATGGGGAAAGCGAAGCTCCACGCAGCCATTGGTGCACACAACTGGGATGGTTTGCTTTGGGGGAGATGATGTAGGGGGGCTGGTTGAAGTCTCCCAAGATCTGTGTGTGCAGGTTTGTTCACCGTCTTGCAGAAAAGAACAAAAAAAAAAAAAACCTGAGGAGTAAATTAAAACCAGCTCTTGGTTGTCAGGATACGTGGTTAAGTGTTGGCGGCTGTCCCAAGAGGTGATCAAGGGCGGAAGAACAGCCAGATCTGGGAGAGGATCAGCCATGGATGTGGCTAGCAACTGCTGGAGAGATGGGGCGTGTTAGAGCAGTGGTGGGGAGGGAGCCCAGCTCAGGCCACATGCCCCCAGCATATTACTCCATGACAAGTGCTGGTGACCCCATGATGAGGCAGTTTGGGGGTTTTGGGATGAGAAAGAGAAATTTTGGGGGGGCCGGGGGGTGGATGCTGCTGCCATAACCCTTCAGCTCTTGACCAACCATGCCCATGTCAGGCTTGGGTGCTGGTCACCACCAGGGGTGTGGCCCTAGGATGGGGAGGGTGGCAGCTTCGGGTGTGTTGTCCATGGGCACATGCTTTGGGATGAAGCTGTTCCTCAGGATCCTGCATTTTGGGGATATCTCGCTGTTTCAGAGGGTTCCCTGCTGCTGGGCGCTGCCCCGTCCCCTGGTGCAGACTCAACAGGGCAGCAGCAAAGCTGGCTCATTTCTGGAGCACACTCCTGCTGCGACCAACACACATGGGGGGCCGGGGCAGGGAAAAGCAGGGAAAAGTGGAGACTTCCTCATCTGGCCAAAAGATGATGCAGTTCAGAAGAAAAAAGCAAAACAAGCCTTGTTGTTCCAGATCTCTCCAGTTTCTCTAGCCTGGGTCTCTCCTGGGTGCCATCCCTGCTGCCAGCCCGTGTCCCACGGCACCTTACCAGCCTTGGGGCATCACTCTTGCAGGGGAGTGAGGAGCTGCAGCCCCAGGGGACTCACCATGAGCATCGCTCTGGGAAAACACCGGGATCTTGGGACCAGAGTGCAACATCTGCCTCCACGTGCAGGCAGTGGAGAAGTTCCACACCCAAAACCCAAAGCAGAGCTGCGAGCACAGCAGTTTCTCCCCACTGGAAGGGAGCTACAAGTGGTTTTATCCCTTCATGGGGAGCAAATCTACTGCATTTGACCTTCAGCATGAGCCTCACGTCCCCTGATGCCCACGGCAGGGACACGCAGTGCTCAGCCCGCAGCAGAGCTCATGCCAAGGGTGCTTCTTTAGAAGCTGAGCAATGACGTTCACGTGCTTCAGTGTTGTCATTTTGGATCCTCTAACCTCTTGGCTGCTATTCCTCTCTTGCAGAGGAGCTCGCTGAAGGGTGGGGATCACCCCAGCTCCTGCCCTGAGAGCCTGGTGGAGGCGGGGGCTGCTGGGAGGGTGGCCAGCAGCCAGGGTGATGAGATGTGGTCTTTGGAGACCTCCTTGTCAAGGACAACCATCTTCCCATCCCCTTTCTGTCTTGTATCTCCTTTTCCATCTTCCCTCCTGCCCACCCTTTCCTTTCTTGCTTTGAGCCGCAGGAAAGGGTGTTTAGAAAGGAACAAGCTAGAAGTTCATCCAGGAAAGCTCCTTGCCCCTGCGCTGTCCCCTCTTTTGGTGGCCCATCCTGGCTCATCCCCAGCCCATCCTACCCTCGGGGCAGTGGAGACAAGAGGGGTGTCACACTCAAAATCTCACTATGGGTAAAGGGAAACACAGCCAAGAATTTATGATGGATATAACTGAAGCCTAAAGGGTCAAAGAGCAGCTCTTAGCTCAGATCTAGATTGCAGAAAAGGAAAAGCAAGCGGTTGGGCAGAGCCAGTAACACAGCTCAGTGCTTCTTCAAAAGAGGCTGAGGGGAGACCTCCTGGCTCTCTCCAACTCCCTGAGAGGAGGGTGTAGAGAGGTGGGGGTGGGTCTGTTCAACCAAGGAACAAGTGACAGGACAAGAGGAAATGGCCTCAAGTTGCACCAGGGGAGGTTTAGATTGGATATTGGGAAGAACTTCTTCACCCAAAGGGCAGTCAAGCATTGGAACAGGCTGCCCAGGGAGGTGGTGGAGTCACCTTCCCTGGTGGGATTTCAAAGATGGGCAGACGAGGTGCTGAGGGACATGGTTTAGAGGTGGAATTGGCAGTGTTGGGTTAGTGGTTGGACTCGATGATCTTAAAAGTCTTTTCCAGCCACTGTGATTCTTTACCTGGTCCCTGAGAAGCAGTTTATCATCTTAGTGTCCCCAGTGTATCACCCAGCCCCTCACCCAGTGTCACCACACTCCCATATGCCCCTGGGCAGCATCCTTAGGGGACAGTGGTGAACACATTGATCTGCTCAGAAAACCCGTCCCCTTACAGCTCCCCGTGCTCAACCTCGGTGTCACATGAAGATGAGGAAATGAAAAATAAACGAAATGTAGCCACGTGGCCATTGGAAAAATCACTTAATGGAGTCAAACCAAAGCTGAGAGTTGATGGAAATGAGCTCAGGAGGCACAAGCCTCACCAGCCCTTCTCCAGAGGCCTCACAAACTCGGTGCACGCAGCCCAGAGTCCGGCAACCACAGTCCCACCATGCCTGTCCCCACGATGGATCTGCAGCCCCATGTTGGGTTGGTGCTGGTGGAAATGAGAGCGATCAAACCAAACCAAACCAGTGAGAGCTGATGAGTGGTTTTATTACACACCATGGTGTGACATGGTGTGACATCCTCCCTCCCTTCCTCCCAGGCACTTTTCCCCACTGGAACAGGAATAAAGGAGGGCTCAGTGCCATCCTTTTAACCCTTTCTTGGCTGTTTCTCTTGCTACTCCCCCCTCTTCACCCATTTTCCCCACTTTTTCCATCCGTGCCAAGTGTATTTTCACATTAAGCCTCAGTACACCACACCAGCCTGGTGTGGGGACTGTCCCCAGGGCAGGGTGCTGCTGCTGGTGGGGCCAACCCAGCTGGGACCAGGCAGGGAAGCCACCGGTGTCCTTTAGGAGCAAAGCCTGCAGTGATGGGGTGATGAGTCCCTTGTGGGGCATGGGCTTGGTCCCTGCCTCCAAGGGTGATGATGACATGTCCGTCCCCTGCCTCCACGGGTGAGGATGATGGGTCCATCCCCTGTCTCCACAGGGTGATGTGCGACAGCTGCCAGCTCCTCTAGCAGCTCCCTCCTGTGCACAAGAAGATCCCCACGGCCATGCCCAGCAAAGCCAAGGTCCCCACGATCAGGCCCAGCACCAGTGGAGCTTGCGACCGGCTGCTCTGTTCTCCTGCAAGAGACAAGAGGCATGAAGGTGACTACTGGGGACCACCCCCCCCACCATGTCACCACGTGTCCCCCAGCCCCACCACAGACCCGTCCAGGCGCTCTGAGCCCGCAGGATGCCGACGCAGGTGGTGTTGAGGAAATGTTGGAGGTCCTGGGTGGTGATGGGGTATTTCATCAGCTCCCTCTCAGCAAAGGCAGCCACCGCATCCTTGCCAGGCCAGCGCCGCTCCCAGGTGGCATTGGGGACATGGAAGCTGAGGAACGCCGTCCCATTGAGGTTCACCTCGTAGAAACTGTGG
>NW_010328227.1:2280-3158 GCF_000700745.2 Antrostomus carolinensis | reverse complement strand
CAGCCCAGGTGGCAGGACAGGCTCTGGGTGTCTGCAGGGACAGAGGGGAAGGGTCAGGACACTCCCATCCTCAGCAGCCCATTGCTGTCACCAGCATCCAGCCATGCACTGAGTTTGCAAGGCCTCAGCCTTGTGCTGCCCGACCCACCCACGGTTTTGTTTTCACTCGGTTCAGCTGCAGCGGCCGCTTTTCCAGCGGTCGGGATTATTTTTCTCTTCCTTGTCTGCGTACAGCACGGCTGCGGTTTTCTAGAGATGGGAGGATCTTGGGGAGGTGCTCATCGCTCCCACAGAAGGATGCAGCACAGGGAGCATGGGGTGAGGGGAGGCGTGGGGTGAGGGGAGGTGTGGGGCTCACACCAGAGATCCCAAGGTGTGCAAGTGCTCCCCAACGGCTGGGTACAGACATACTGGGGCAAACTGGTTTGGAGGTGACAAAGACAACGAAGGTAAAACGCACCCGGTTGCGGGGACATCGGTGATACTGTGGGCTTGTGGGACAATGCAAGCAGGGACACGCAGCCACTGCCCCCGGCGTCCCACGCCCCCCGCAATGGCTGCAGGGTGCAGGTGGGGTGCCAGTGGGGTGAAGGCAGGATGCACATGGGGTGCAGGCAGGGAGCAGGAGGGATGAAGACAGGGTGTAAGCAAAGGTGCAAGCAGGGTGCAGTTGGGGTGCAAGTGGGGTTCAGGCTGTGTACAGGCAGGGTGCAGGGAGGCTACAGGTGGGGTGCAAGCGGGATGCAGGCAGGATGGATGAGGGATGAAAGCAGGGTGCAGGTGGGATGCAGGCAGGGTACAGGCAGGGTACGGGTGGGGTGCAAGTGGGGTGCAGGCAGGGTACAGGCAGGGCACAGGTGAGATGCAGGCAGGGAGCA
>NW_010328227.1:1593-2181 GCF_000700745.2 Antrostomus carolinensis | reverse complement strand
CCGCGCCTGCACCCCCAGCCCCTTTCCCGAGGGGCAACAGCAGGTCGGGCATCACCGTTTTCCCGGGACGGGCTCCAGCTCAGGCATTCCCAGCGCCGCAGAAGAGCTTCTTGTGCCCAGAGCCAGGCTCTGCATGTGGTGTCCATGTCTCCATCCCTTCATCCACCTGTCCCCCAAGCCATCTCCATGCCCAGGCAGAGCAGGGAGGGTCCCCTTCCCCAGTGGAACCTGTCCACCATTGTCCCATGTGTCCCCATCCCCGCGTCCCCCTGGGTTCCACTCACAGTTGATGGGCCTCTCCTTGCTGAAAAACTTCACCAGCCGGCCAAATGTGAGTAGATAGGTGGTCACGTCCTGCTGCCGCCTGGCCCAGGCATCTGGGGGCTCCAGTGGCAGCACCTGGGTGACATTCAGCCCCTCCAGGAGATGGCTGAGCCGCCCATCCAGGCTGGCGTTCCCCCAGAAGATGGAGTTCCCGTTGGAGATGCGGGTCCGTTGCAGCATGATGAAGGTGAGCGGGCCTGCGAGAGATGCCAGTTGTCACCCACCACCCCATCGCCTTCCTGTAAGCCGTGTGTCACCTCCATG
>NW_010328226.1:0-5440 GCF_000700745.2 Antrostomus carolinensis | reverse complement strand
TTCAACCAAGGCCCAAGGGACTGGACAAGAGAGAATGGCCTTAGGTTGGGCCGAGGGAAGTTTAGGTTGGATATTAGGAAAAAATTCTTCACTGAAAGAGTTGTCAAGTATTGGAAGGGGTTGCCCAGGGCAGTGGTGGAGTCCCCATCCCTGGAGGGATTTAAAGGATGTGTCGATGTGGTACTTGGGGACAGGCTTTAGTGGTGAACTTGGCAATGCTGGGTTTACGGCTGGACCAGATGATCGTTATGGTCTTTTCCAACCACACTTTTCTATGATAATACAGCAGCCTTTATATTCTTGCACTAACTATGGCCATCATCTGAGAAGTGACGCTTCTCTTCTTCCCTCACTGCTATTCTATTGACTTCCTACTACATTAGAGACTATAAACTTCAACTTTCTCATTCAAGTTCCATCTCTGCAATTACAGGTGCTTCCTCAATGCTTTTTGATTAATTCAGTCAGTACATTAGTTAATTAGCTATATATATATATATCTTTAAATAGTCAATTTTGTTTTATTTTGTAATTCCACCTTTAAGATCTACCCCAAAGGAAATTCCAACCTTTATGATCTGATAACCATTTCCAGGCACTGGTTTGCATTGAAATGTGGCCTCATCAGCCAAACTGAAGAACACAGAAATACAAGTTTATTTATAAATTATCAAATTTGAGCTTGCTGAGATTCTTGCATTTTACTAGCAGAAATAATACTTGGTATCACTGTTAACACATCTGCAGTTGCTGTGAAGGTAAAATTGTGCTTATACCTATTTATGTTCAGAAACAAATTGTAATTAAAAAAAAATCAGAATACCAGTTTGAGGCATATATTGATCTTAAATGTACTCGATACACAGTGAAGGAATTTTCGTAACTTTTGGCCAATTCTCTAATTAGAAGGAACACATCTTCCCAGGTGGTTTAAAGAAAAGCTTTCATCCTTTGTCAGCTCATTCAGTTTTAAAAATCTGAATTAATCTTAGATGGATTTCAGTAAAAAAGATGCTGAAGTATTTTTACTTTTTCTTTACTAAGAATTTGAACAAAAACCCCACAAAGATTGATTTCATTCCCTCATCTCCCTCTCTGTCTGTCCAAAATATCTGATGCAGTCTTACCATTTCTTTGTTCTCCATCCTCTCGGTTCATATTCTGATCTCCCTTTTATCAGCAGTCAAACATGAATATATAGAATTGATTAAAAATATTCCTTAACTCCTCTATGCCTACCACTAGGAAAAAGAAAGTGATCTAGAAGTTATTTCAGGGGGACACATCTAATGCACTTAAACCAAAACTCAGGAAGACAAAAGATGAGCCTGTTATGCAAGCAGACTGGCAACATCTTCTTTTAAACTACATTTAAAACTTGTCTGATAATTCTCCTAGTTTAACTTTAAAATTCCTTTTAAAATTCCTTTTAAAATTCCTTTTAAAATTCCTTTTAAAATTCCTTTTAAAATTCCTTTTAAAATTCCTACTTTAACTTAAAAATTAAAATTTCCAATTCTGTTCCTATCACTATATGGGATAAGTAATTGAAGCATGAGCAATTATGCACAAAAGTATTAAAAATACTTAAAAATGTTACTTCTGTATCTACAGCAACAGGAGTAAAATAAGATCTTTGAGAAATAATATGCATCTCCTAGTAGCATAGTCTCCTAAAAACTTAAAGGTCTGGATCCTTCACAGATTTTTAAGATAGAGCTTTATCACAAGTACTGGACTCCAATGTTTGCAATAAAGGTCTTTACCAGTCAAAACTGACTTCAGTCTAGAAGGGCATAAGTGAAAAAACCCCACCAGCCTAACAGCAAGAGAATGGATTAGAACTTTGCAGTGACATTCTATACAAGCCAATGGGGTTTTTTGTTTGGTTTTTTTTAAATACAGTGGATCAAAAGCTACTCTTAAAGAAGATTTTGCAAAAACATGAACATATTATACAGTAAACTTCCTTGAAAATCCATGGGCAATCAAGTAGTTTAGAAAAAAAAAAATCTTAGAGTAAGAACGAAACATTTTCCTACTCCGTGCCTTGGCAACTCTGTGGGACAGTCAGAGTTTCTCCAAGGTATAAAATGCCATGGGTTCTGTTTGTACAGGACATCACATACAGCTACACATCCTCGGGCAGTCCCAACTGCCTGGATTCACTGTTAGGGAACAACCAGAACAGTGGTCTGAGCCCCAGGATGAGCCCAGCAATCATATCCTCTCACCTCCTAAGAAACGGGTAGAGATTTTACCAGATACAAGTTAAACAAAGATGGAACAAGTAACAATATTTAATCCTGGGTTTCCATCAACACCTTCAAAAGCTTTTAACACTATTTTAAAAAGAAGCTCCAGATTACTTCAAGACAAAATAGAAAATTAAAAAAAAAAAAAATCAAATCCAGGTGGAGTCCCAAACCATCTGGGTTACGGAAAGACAAGATTTCAGTTCATGTCTGTAACTATTTGTTCGATGCCAGAACGGAAAGAAACTCGATGATGCGAGGGCTGGAGCAGCTCTGCTGTGAGGACAGGCTGAGAGAGTTGGGGCTGTTCAGCCTGGAGAAGAGAAGGCTCCGGGGAGATCTTATAGTGGCCTCCCAGTACCTGAAGGGGCTCCAGGAAGGTGGGGAGGGACTTTTCCTAAGGGCAGTTAATGACAAAACAAGGGGAAATGAGTTTAAGCTGAAAGAGGGGAGGTTTAGATGAGATATTAGGAAGAAGTTCTTCACTGTGAGGGTGGTCAGACACTGGAACAGGTTGGGCAGAGAAGCTGTGGCTGCTCCTCCCTGGAAGTGTTCTCGGCCAGGTTGGATGAGGCTTTGAGCAACCTGGTCTAGTGGAAGGTGTCCCTGCTGCTGGCAGGGGGGTTGGGGCTGGATGAGCTTGAAGGTCCCTTCCCATCCAAACCAGTCTGGGATTCTATGAAACTCCTGCCCTAAAGAATTTCCAAGTCAGATGCAAGAGTACAGCCCAGCTGACCAGACTGGCAGCAGGCACCGTATGTGGGCAGCCCGCTCCTTGTGACGTGTGAGTCACAAAAACAAAGCAAGCTTTAAAAGAATAGGACACGGTATTATTTTAGGTACATAGCAATATATATTCACTTGTAGTGAACAGGGAGTTGTTAAGCATGGAGAACTGGAAAACTGCAGGCTATTAAGGGCAACACTGCATGTTTAAATACAATTGCACAGTCAAATCTGAAGAGAGGGTGCAGAGAAGTCAGGACACAGCACCCAGAGCACAAAAACGCTTCTCTTGAATAACCAGAGTGCCATGACAAACTCTGATTTCTCTCCATTACCCAAAAGCCCAAAGAACAGAAATGGATTTTCACAACCTGCTCTGCTGATTTTGAAGCTAAAGTTAAAAGTTAAATCTATACAGAAGATTTACCACAAGCCTGCAAACAAGAGTAAATTTAGTGGTTAAAGTTGTTTCTTTGAAAGAAAGCAGCGTTAGTGTTTGATAAATGAAATATCAAACCGTGATTTTCAAGCAGTAAGAAGTTGGAAATATCCTAATTAACAGCTTACCTCTCCCTCTCAGGAAGGGAAGACTCATCTTCTTTACACCACCGGAGGGGATTTCTGCGCTGCCTGGCTTTCCCAACGCGAGCCTTACAAAACCCTTGCTAGCCATTTCAGTCTGTAGGTTCCCAAAACTGCTTACGAGAGCACCAGAGAGAATTCTACAATTGCCTCTTCACCAAAATTAAGTATTTCTTATGAAATGTTTTGAGTTACATTTTTGCCCTTTTCTCCATTGACCTAGATTAACAGATTGAGTATGAACAGAGTGGGGAATGCACCACTGTCCTGGTTTTGTTGGGATAGAGTTAATATTCTCCTCAGCAGCCAGAGCAGCTGTGTGGTGGGTTCAGTGTGGGGTTTGTTACGAGAAGAATGTTGATAACGTGCTGATGGTTTTAGTTGCTGATGGAAGTCCAAGGACTCCCTGTTTTGCTGGTCTGCAAGTGCAAAGGACTGGGAGGGGGGAAGTGCAGTAATTAGCAAACCCCCAATTGGCATTTGTCTCTGCCAATGAGATATTCCATCTCCCATCCCATCATGGGCAGGACATTGCCCAGGGCTGAGCAGGAAGCTGGGGATTCTCTCGGGGATGGCTCGGGCTCTGGCTCTCCCGGGATTGCAGGTTGGGTTTGGGGACTGTCTCTGCTCCGGGATCGCTGGCTGGGACAGGCTGGGCATCAGTCAGTGGGTGGGGAGTGATTGCACTGGGCAGCACTCATTTGAATATTTTATTATCACTGTTATTATTATTTTATTTCAATTGTTAACTTGTTTTTAATCTCAACCCAGGAGTTTTCTCACTTTTCCCCTTCCAGTTCTCTCCCCTGTTTCTGGGTGGGGGAGAGTGAGCGAGCGGCTGGGGCTGGCTGCAGCCAAAGGAGTGAAACCAGCACAACCACCACAGGGAAACACATAGACGTGAACACTGACAGGATGCAAACTAACCCCGAGCTCTCCTCCCAGTCCACCCACACCAGTAGAAGATAACACCATTTCAGCATGTGTCATCACCTCTAGTTCTCTATCACCCACTAGTTCTCTTCACCAACCAACAGAAATCCCCACCCTTCCCACCTCACTGCAGGTGTAATCACCTTAGATTAAAAGTTTCAGCACATCAGAAAAAGTTCACACAAAGGGCTCCTTTGGCACACCTGGAGAGATGGGAAACTCCAGTCAAAGGGGCAGTGACAAACACCTGGAAACATCAACTGCTTCCACTGTCACACTGAATTAGGGGGGAAAAAAACCTTACCCAAGCTTAATTCTTTATATAATGATAATTTTAACTCTTGCATTAATTTAAGATGTAAAAACATCCTCACCAACTTCACAAGTTCTACAGAGTTTTTTTTTTTTTTTAAAAAAAAAGCATTAAAACTTATTAAAAGGATATGAGACTATAGAATAAGGAATTTACATGAATCTAAACTTAAAAGTATATCTGCCATTTGCCACAGTCAATGGGAAAATTTAAATATATAGTCCCAGGTACAAGAAAACCTTTGTTTTGTCTGAGCTGCCAGAAACTCACACCACCTCCTTCAAAACTGTGGTTGTACCCAAACTAGCTGTTAAAACCACCAGTGCCTCCCTACTGCCTGAGCACTTCCTTTGATGTCATCATTCTATTAAAATATAAATAAAAGATAAGATTCTACAAGCACTGCAAAAAATACAGTATAAATAAACAAACCCAAAGAATACTGTTGTGGTTTTTCCTGGCACGCTGCCTGTCCCCAAGGCGCCTCTCTCCCTGGATGCCACTCGCCCCGGCCCGCACCACCGGGCTGCTCCGCTGAGCCTCTCACCACACACAGGCTGGTTCATATCGCAAGGGATGAGAAATCCCAAACCACTTCTGTCCTCAGTCAGCTTGCAGAGGACACCCAGCT